>NC_091461.1:67098959-67402613 GCF_027789765.1 Dendropsophus ebraccatus | reverse complement strand
TTAACCAACGCTCATTAATACTAATGGAGACTTTCTCAGCAAAGTGGTAATACTTGTCACAGTTTACATCTATAAAAAGTGACTCTTCTAGAATGGATCAGGAGTAGAGCCTGTGCTCAATCATTCCATTCCAGTCCGTGGAGCAGAAGGAAAAAGCTGAGTGTAGATCTCATTTATTTCCTTCAGCCTCAAATATCTGCTGGTTTCCTGTGTCTGAGACTCGTACCTATCAGATAACAAAGTTAAAGATCTAGTTCAAGACTGACAACTAATTATTGTCATAAAAAAGCACCTGGTCCATATAGTCCGCCCATATATTTTTACCTGTAATATTATCCTAGGAGAAATATATGGTTATCCCAGGCAGGTTCACATTCACTTAGGGCCTTATAACATTAACAGATTATCTGTCTGATTTTTTTTAAGCCAAAGTCAGAAATGGATTTAAGAAGAGGAGAAATCTCAGTCTTTCCTTTATTACCTGTTCTTTGTTTATAGGCCATTCCTGGCTATGGCTCAGTTTGTTCCAAACATTTACTACTCTTTCATCAAAGTATTATTTTCTCATGTTGCTTTAGATCTTTCAACAAACTAACCCCAGGTTGTGCTTCTTTGTTCTCGTTTACAGTCTCTTGATAAAAAAACAAAAACAAACCCAAAACACCTGAACCCTTCCTGACCCTTATTTGTGCCTTATTTGATTTATTTAAATATTTAAATCATGTCTTCCAGGGGCGTAGCTACCTCCTCATGGGCCCTGGTGTAGGGCCCCCTCTATTTTACAATGAGCCAAACAGCAGCAGCCTAGTAACATCGGGGTAAAAAGAGCCATTTATTTATTTTTTCAGGGGGGATAGGAGGCACAGATGGTGGAAAGTACTCTGTGGGTTGATAAGCCGTGATTTTTTTACCTAACACTCTCTCCAGGTACAGCATGTCTTCACTGCTGTGCTGGACTGGCTGTGCCAGCATGACATTGCCCTACTGTCACGTCAGGGATAAGCGTGAGCCTGCCTTCCCATCTTGTGGTAGGCCGCAAGTGACAACTTGGTGATGGTCCCTATGCTGCATGCAGGGCCGCCATCAGGAATTCCAGGGCCCCATACTGCCAACTTGTCTGGGCCCTCACCTTACCAAAGACATTAATCCAAAAAATCAGGACATACGTTTGGCTATTTAAAGCCCATAATATGTGTTAAATTACGAGTCAATTAAGTCATGTTTTCAGCCTTAAAAATAACTATTGTTTTAAAAAAGAATGGCTGAAAAATGTCATGTTTTTTTTCCACAAATAATACTGACACATCATAATCACAATAATGTTTTGCCTGACTTCTCCTTTAATATATATAGACAATAGATGCACAAACCCATACTGTACAAATAGGCAGATACACACATGTATGCACACACACTCACACAGATACATATAGATCCACAATACATGTATACACACATATAGGCACATTACAAGATACACAAATATACCAACATAGAGAAATTACACAGATACAAACACATGCAGATTCCATATATACCTCTACACAGACACATAGCATAGATGCAGACACACACATGCAGATTCCATATATATACCTCTACACAGACACATAGCATAGATGCAGACACACACATGCAGATTCCATATATACCTCTACACAGACACATAGCATAGATGCAGACACACACATGCAGATTCCATATATACCTCTACACAGACACATAGCATAGATGCAGATACACACATGCAGATTACCCAGATACAAACACATGCAGATGACATATATACATCACACACATGCAGATTGCACAGATATATGATCAGAGGCTCAAACACACACACACACACACACACACACACACACACTCTCTCTCACACACTTTTTATCCTTGAGGCCCCCAGTGATACAGTGCTCAGATACACACTCACACACACTTACTTTTTATCCTTGAGGCCCCCAGTGATACAGTGCTCAGATACACACTCACACACACTTACTTTTTATCCTTGAGGCCCCCAGTGAGTGAAGTCTCTGCTCCCAGTCAGCAGCCTGCAGCCCCTCCTCCTTTGCCCCGACTGCAGAGCTGTATACTGGAGGGAACAGACGTCACAGCTGGGAGGGAGGGGTAGGGAGGAGAGAGGAGAGGGGGCCGCTGCATCTTCCTGTCTCCTGGGAGAGTACACCGTCCGGAAGTCACCAGCTCCACACGAGCCTGGGAGCTGCTGAGGAGGGGGCCGGTCCATTGTGGAGGGGGGGATTCTGCAGCCCGGTCCACAGACAGTGCAGGGGGGAGGATGGCCTAATGATTTTAGTTAAGTAGAAGGGGCCCCTTGCATCTGTGGGAGCTCTCCCCTCTCCCTGCACTGTCTGTATACCAGGCTTCTCATAAAAGTGAATTGTGTGGGAGACCCGGGCCCCCCTATAGGCCGGGCCCCATACACCTGTACTGCCAGTAATGCCCTGTTGGCGGCCCTGGCTGCATGCAGGGGCTACCAGAAGGTGAGAATGGTTCAGCAGTCCAGGTCAGAAATAGACAGCTAGGTATATGCCACAAATCAGAATCCAAAACAAAACTCAGAAAACTAGCCAGGGGTCAAAGCTAGAGCTGAGCGCAGCGGGCGGAAATATGTTTTGCGAGGTTCACAAATTTTGAGTTCGCGAATTGAATTCCAACAAATTTCAAAAAAGCGGCAAACTATAGTAGCTACAATATTGGGACTATTACAGAAAGGCAAATCTGTTAAAGCATGTTCTTGTAAAAGTGACAAAAATTGGAAAATCACAATTTACAAAAAAAAAAGTGTATCAGCTAGTTAATCATTCAATTTCAGCCAAGGACAGCAGTGGACATTGGTGGAACAGCGTGATAAAATATATAAACTTTCTAATAAACCATTTAACACATTCAAATCCCCCTTCAAGTACTCTTTCACCTCTCCTTGTGTGGCAGCCTTAGTTTAAGTGGCCCCAATGTAAGTGCCAAATTCATTTTGATTTAAATATTTTTTTTTAATTTTAATGTAGACGTAGAGTGACCCATTACTAGTGAAAATGAATTTTTAGAACACAGTAAGAGTTGAATGTGACCACTGATTATGTAAGGCGCATACTCAGTTCACTAATGAAACCAAACGTTTATAACACAGTGAGAGTGGAGTGCAACCACTGATTATGTAAGGTGCACACTCAGTTCACTAATGAAAATGAATTTTTAGAAGACAGTAGGAGTGCAGTGCAACCTCTAGCAGAGAGGCCTCCCTGGGTGTGGTCGCAAGCCTGCAGTATTCAGAAATACTGATCATTAGGATCCTATTAGACAAAGCAACTTTTCGTTTTCTCGGATTAACAATAAACTATCGTAAACCAGCACTTTTGTGAACAATCTGAAATTGTTTACCATAACACACAGAACAATAGTCGTTAGTTACGATTGTAATTACTTTACTGTGATCGTTTACTGATCCCAACAAATGAATGAAGGATGGGTACATACCCTGCAAGGTTAGCAAATGATTACTGAACGATTAACGTTACTTGACTTTTGTTAGTCGTTTGATTGTTGCCTGCATATACACGTAAAGATTATCAATTAAATTTGAACAATATAACAATTTTTAGCACCATAGTCACCCTGTGTAAACAGGCCCTTAATCCGTGTAGGCTGAAAGCTTACCAGGAAACAATCACTCACAAAAGCACAAGAATGCAACAGCTCACTGCTATTGGCAAGACACAGAAATCACTAAAAGCAGCCCCAATTGCTAAAAAAAAAATCCATAAAAATAATGAGGCTCTTGGCATACCATTTGCAAATAGTGTAAACCACCCTACCAGGATAAGGTGGCCTCATTCTTGGGATGGACCCTACACTGTACTATGGCCTCCCCATGGCTAAGGCCGGGTTCACACTGAGCAAAACTAGCGGACAATTACGCTGCGGAATGCCGTTAGCCTCCCTCTCATAATGGGAGTCTATGGGAGGCACGCGCTCCTGTTCTGTCCGCGCTGAAGAATGAACATGTTCATTCTTCAGCGCGGAGAGATGCTGTGAGAACAGCAGCGCACGCCTCCCATAGACTCCCATTATGAGAGGGAATTCCGCTAGTTTTGCTCAGTGTGAACCCGGCCTAATAATAAGCCTATGCTCTGGGCATGCAGGATCCAACTAATACTGGTAAAAATAACCACCTGGGTGGTATGAGTGGAGTGCACAACCATGTAGAGACAACCACTCTCCCCATCTGAAACACAAGCAAAAAGACAAATTTGGTCAGCTCTCCTACAACACCATTCACACTAGGCAGGAGCACGTTTGATTGTTGCCTGCCTACACACGCTCAAATTCAAAGGATATAAAACATTTTTGCACGATAATCAGCCATGTAGTAGGGTCTTTAATCCTTGCTGAAACCTGACCAGGTAACAGAGTTCTGGAACAATCACTCAGGATATGGCTGTATAGTCGCCTCAAAAGATGCCTACTGAGGGTATATGCATATTACAGAATCCGTGCGGGTAACATCCCGCGGATTCCACCGCTTGCCCCTGCATGCTCCTGCTTGACTCTCCACCTGTCCCATAGACTCCATTCTATTCTCAGGCGGAGTCCACCATCTACTGAAAAAATTGATGCATACTCTGGTCTATACTCCACCTAAATTAGCCTTGTTCCCCCTTTTTATGTGCTATTTTGCTACAATTTATACCTCTATGCACACGTATTTACTTTGGGCAGTTATACAGCAGGTATTTGCTCTGCAATGTTTTCTTGAAAATGCTATGTGACTGTCTTATGATTTATGATACATTAAGAGGATATTAAATACAGTAGTTCATTGACCATTTTCCAGAACATTTTCCTTTGGTGGTATGAAAATGTAACTGTAAAATGGCAAATCCAATTAAAATACATGAAGTGTCTATTCTCGGAGACAGATTTTCAGCTTTTACCTACTCAGATAGCTGAGGTAAGGCTGGGGACTCAGTGGAGAGACCAATATCAGGTAGGCACTGTTATAACATCCCATCAATAAAGTGAATGCTAAATCATGTTGGTGACAACCTCATGGATCACAATATATTTTTTTTAGTAAGAATTCTGAAGAGCTCATAAAAAATGTATACAAACTTCCCAGAGTAAAATGCCAGTGTAGGTATTATATACATCACAAATAATATAATCTTAACCCTTTTTGCGTTTTTGTTTCATTTTTCTCTCCTTGTGCTTAAAAGGCCATAGCTGTTGCATTTTTTTTTACCTAGAGACCCACATGAGACCTTATTTTTTGCATCACTAATTGTACTTTGCAATGATAGGCTGAATTTTTTCATAAAGTACAGCAAAAACTCCCAAAAATTCAATGTGTGGTGAAATTGAAAAAAACAAACAAAAAAAAACGCATTTCTTTTATTTGGAGGGTTTTTGTTTTTACACTGTTTACCCTGGGGATAATCCTCCAAAGAAAAAAAGAGAGACCCTTTGTGTAATGTATAAATCAAAGTAAACTAGATTCTTATATAGTAATCCATACCTTTATTATCTAAAATCATGTATAACAATAATTTGCAGTAAAAAATCAGAGAACCACACATGGAGGACAACAACCCAGGAAAAGCAGTTTAGGGTAACCTCATGGTACAGGCTGCACAATGCTGTAAAGTAGTGGATGAGGTGAAAACATCGCACAAGTCACCATGTTAAAATAAATAAATATCCAATCTTTCTAATACATGAAATCATGAATGAAATGTATAAACAGCAATCTACAATAAAGTGACTAGTGCTATATAGATAAATAAAGCAAAGTGCAGAGCATACCCATAACACAGTATTACTGCTCGTCCTGGATGCCGCCAAACCCCGACGTACGTTTCGTCTCCTTCATCAGGGGGTGACGTCATTACAGCAGGACGGATATTATATACCCGATCACCATCAACATGTGACAGAAAAAGCACCTGTAGTTCATAATTGGCGTCATGCCGCGTGCGGTCCGGGATCATCCCTCTGCGCCGGGGGGAAGACCGGCCACGGCAAACAACGTCACCGTGGCCCGCCCTCCCCACGACAACGCCTCCAGTAGAGACGCCCATCCCGAGGGAACAGTCCTTTATAACACGCCGCATGCGCACTACCACTGGTATGATCAATGAGGCTAGATAAATAGCAAATAATACTGAGATGGGTATAACGCAACAATAACGCAGATGGAGAATACAATCAAAATCAGAATCTCCTATAAAACCATAACATAATAATCAATGGTATAAATACATAAGATATAACGTGAATACAGTGGAATAATTATTTCATATAAAATATTATATACAAATAAAGTGCATGTGTTATACAATATACTAATAAAAAAGTGCTAAAGTGCTAAAAAATGATATTTAATGCAACACAGACAAATCCACAGTCATAAAAAATATACAATCTATATATATAGAAATATATATCAAGTGTAAAAATGTGCATAAAAAGCGTTACTGTGGTTAACAAGACGCACAGTGGTGTGAAAACAGTCTAACCATATAAAGTGTACAATTGCGTAAAAGTGCTATAGTGCGGAAATGTGCAAATATGTATGTGTCTATACTTAATAACAACGATACCATATAAATCCCTATAATACACCCTAATAAAAAAGTTTTTTTCTTTCAAAAAATGATTAGTCATATTCATCTCTAATTCTTCTTTCCATCTACGATCTGTCGCCTATTAATATCTTCATTCCCAAACATCTTCAACGCCTCAAACCAGTTTGTAGTCCACGAGTAGTATACAACGTCATAATCATAATTGGTGCTATAATTGATGAAAAAACACAAAATGTTAAAACCAAATAAAAACACACACATAAAAACACTTAAAAAGAACCTGCTGAAAGGTCATATAGTGCTCAGAGAAATGGTGCAAAGCTCATCACCTCATTTAGACCTTGGGGCTGTAGTGTCTTTAGTTTCCATATCCATTTACTCTCACATTGTCCAAGCCTCTTAGTGATGTCACCTCCACGTATATCATTAACAATACGGTCAATGCCCTTTACTTGAAACAGAGTCGGGTCACAATTATGGTGTAATTTGAAGTGTCTCGCCACTGGTTTTAACAGATCCACCACTTCTTCATTTTCTGCAGCTAAAATGTCCCTCACATGTTCCCGAACCCTCACTTTAAGTTCACGAGTTGTCATGCCAATATATATCTTGGGACAAGAGCAGCTTGCATAATATACTACTCCTTTTGTGTTGCACGATATTGTTTGCACAATCTTATATGTCTTTTCTCTTGTGGAATCCACAAAGTCCCCTGCTCTCACTATGTTGGGACATGCAACACATTTACCACATGGGGTACAACCCCATTTCGGACCTCTAGATCCGAAAACCTCACCTGGTTTTGACGGTCTGTAGTGGCTGTGAACCAGTATATCTTTTAGGTTCTTTCCCCTTCTTGCTGTAATTGCTGGTTGTGGTGTCAAGTATTTCTCCAGGATGGGATCTGTTAACAAGATAGGCCAAAATTTTGCTACTCTCTCTCTCATTCCATTCCATCTTGAGTGGTACTGGGTGATGAACCTTACCTTTATATCATCCTGTCTCGGTCTTTTTGTGTGTATCAATTCATGATGGTTTGTTCCTTGTGCCCGTTTATACGCTTTCTTGAGGCATCGTTGTCCATATCCCCTCTCTTCAAATCTGTGCTTTAAATCAAGTGCTTGTTTGTTGAAATCACCGTCTGTGGAGCACACTTTCCTCATTCTCAAATATTGGCCGATTGGGATTGCTTGAATGGTTTGTTGTGGATGTGAAGAGCTTGCATGAAGGAATGAGTTCACTGAAGTATCCTTCCGGTACACGTCAGTCTGTAAAAAGCCAGATGTGTCTTTTTTAATGATAATATCCAAAACATCAATGCTAAATTTACTGCTTTTATATGTAAGATGTATATTCCTATCATTCTGATTGAGGTCAATCAAAAATGTTCTCAATTGCTCTTCTGTCCCCTGCCAGATCATGAAGACGTCGTCGATGAACCGTGCCCAGAATATGACACGGTCCATCGACGCCACATGATCCGACAGGAACAGGTCCCTCTCCCACAGCCCCAGGAAGAGGTTGGCGAGGGCGGGCGCACAAGGCGCCCCCATCGCCACCCCCTTGAGCTGTAAGTAGAGGGACCCATTGAAAGTGAAAAAATTGTGCTTCAAGGTGAAATCAAGCAGTTCCAACAGAAACTCCTGCTCCCTTCCATCCATGTTGCTCATAGACAAAAAATACGCCACCGCTCTCAAACCATCTTCATGTCTAATATTAGTATACAGCGACTCAACATCGCATGTGACTAGTAATGTATTGTCCTCAAGTTGGATGTTCTCAATTTTCCTCAGTAAATCCGCTGAGTCCTGTATGTATGATGGTAAGCATTCTACAATAGGCTTGAGTTTCACATCTATGTACTTACCAATTTTCTCAGTCAGAGATCCTCCGCCTGATACGATGGGTCTTCCTGGTGGTACATCTGCTTTTTTGTGTACCTTCGGAAAACTGACTTGTTACATATTTTCCTCAAGTTGTTACGATTACAACAATATGTAACATGTATAACTTTTATATTATGTGATGGCCTGTAAAAAATTCAAACCATTGTTAACAAATATATGTTCCTTAAAATCGCTCCATTCCCAGGCTTATAACACTGTGTGAGGTGTCATTTTTTGCACCATGACCTGTACTTTCTATCGGTTCCTTGACTGCTCATATGCAACTTTTTGATCGCTTTTTATTACAATTTTTCTGGATTTGATGTGACCAAAAATGCACAATTTTGCACTTTGGGATTTTTTGGCGCTTACGCAGTTTACCGTGCGAGATCAGGAATGTGATTAATTAATAATTTGGGCGATTACGCACGCAGCGATAACAAACATGTTTATTTATTTATTTATTTATAACATGGGGAAAGGGGGTGGTTCAAACTTTTATTAGGGTAGGGTTTTTTTTATTAATAATGATTAATAATTAATTTTTTACTTTTACACTTATACTTTTTATGGCGGCTCACGTTCGTTGCATATAGATTGGGCTCAGGAGCTAAGTCCATGCTATATGCATTAGGTATAGGCTGCATGTTGCAAACTTCAGTCCAATCCCAGTAGATAAACCTCTACATGGAGCGATTTAATGGATTGCAGAATGCAGAGAGTGACCTAAAAGGTTTTGAACTTGTCAGAGATATGATTGGAATCTCTCCTCTGATCAAATCCATTACTGCCTTTGGCTTCCAAAATCTGACAGATAAAACTCTCTATGTAAACCATAATAAAACGTCAAATCATTCCCTATGCCCATTTTACAAATAAAAAGTGTAAACTACCCCCCAAAACATATTTAGTATTGCTGCATGCAGAATTGTCTGAACTATTAAATTAAAACATTATTGATGAAGTAAAGCAAAACAATACCAAACGCCAGAATTGCTGATTTTTGTACATATCATGTCAGATAAAATAGAATTAAGTTTTTAAAGTGCCCCCATCTACCCCAAATTACAGATCACAGCACAAAAAATAAGCCATCATTCTTCTTTGTAGAGAAGGTCACAATACGGCGATCATTATTTGCGGCCGTCAATGTTACCAGACAGCTGCCTTTCCCCGCTATGATCCCATAATGGGAACATAGCCTTAAAGTTGGTAAAACAGAGCAAAAATTATATAAATTAGTGGTGATGAACTTCTAGGATGTTCGGGTTCATCCAAACCCAAATTTGTTTCATTTGATTACCTGTGACTGAAGAAGTTGGATGCAGCCCTAAGGCCATAGGCGGTATCCATGTTTTCCATGACTCTTGGTAATCAAATGCCAAGAGTTCCAAAGAACCTGAACATCCTGAAAATCCACTAATTTCTAGCATTTTATATCATTTTTGCTCTGTTTTACCAAGTTTACAAAATGAAAAATCACCATATTCTGACCTCTATAACTTTACATTTTTTTTTGTCTACAGAAAAGTATGGAGGAATGTATTCAAATTCGAATCCTTAGACCCCCTTCACACGTCCGGAAAATCTGCCTGGATTTCCAGACCCATAGACTTACATTAGTGATGGACACTAGTGACGGATTTTTCCTGAAGGGTGTCCGTTCCGGAAAATAGTTCAGGTTTTTTTAGATTCCGGAATTCCGTCACGGTCACCCCCGTAGAACTCTATGGGAGCACCGGAAAACTGGATGTTTCCAGACGCGTCCAGAGTTCCGGATTGGCACCCCTAGCCTTTTGGAGATTGGACCTGGATTTCTGGTAAGTTCAGCTTTGTTTTACAGCATGATAACAAAAAACCCCATAATGAATGTAAATTGCAAACTTGCTTTATTTCTCATCTACTGTTGTAAGATTTTGAAAGTTATAACGACAGTGACAATTTAAGACCAGCAAACATATCATATATGTACAAGTAAGAAGGAGATGACCACTTATTTGCAAAACTTGTGCCATTCAGATCTATGGTAGTTATGGAAACAGCTGAGTAAACAAAACAAATATCAAACGCATTACTGCTGTAGGCTTATGTACAGCTTGTATGCATTTCTGAATATACAGTAATAGATTTATTTATGATAGTAAATGAAACCGGCCAGAAAACTGCTTACTTGTTTAACTGACAATAACCATGTGTTTTAATAAAATTGATGGGAAACAAGCAGAGGAGAACAGAAAGTCCAGCAGAAATGTCTGCCCTCCATCTCCTGTTCGGAGATCTTCTAGAAACTTTTCTATCCATATTAGTTTTCGCATTAGCAGCCATTTATTAGTTTTGTCTTGGTTTTGGTTCAGTAGTCCTCGTTGCAGTTTGGATAGGGAAGTTCTCCGTTGCTCACTTCTCCCTTATGTTCTGCTCAAAAAAGTAGGTTTTGTTGCAGTATTTAAGCAGTCAATATAATATTTTAGTTTTATGGATATTACACAGCCCAAGGCTATAGTGTTTTGTTAGATGGGATTTTCTCGCTTTAAATTTAATAATAGATACATCAGTGGGACATAGCTGTATCCCAATATCTTGTTTAGCACAACTTAAGCATGTTTTGCATAGGCTGCAACTGGTTGATGTGTGGAGAGTCTTGAATCCGAGTGTGAAAGACTATTTGTGTTTTTCCTCTACGCATCAATCATATAGCCGGATTGATTTCTTTCTTGTGAGCCATCATATGTTGTCTTGGCATCCTAGGGCTTCAACAGGAACAGCATTATCGTTGATCATTCCCCAGTGGGTCTCTCAGTGGAAGTGCCAAGTGGTGGGATGCGTCAGTGGAAATGGAGGTTAAATGATAATCTGTTAGCTGATGAGGTGTGTGTGGAAGAGATCAGAAATGTGGTGGATGAATTTCTCAGTAACCATAGGACGGATGATACTTCTATTACCATACAATGGGAGGCGTTAAAATGTGTCATCAGGGGCATACTTGTTAAGCATGGCTCAAGGAAGAAAAAGGAGAATGTAATGAAAGTCACTACTCTATTGGATAAGATTCAAACCTTGGAACAACAGCATAAACATATGTTAGATCAGAATGTACTACAGGAGCTAATAGCTATAAAAGAGGAACTTAGAGCGTTATGTGACCAGAGGTATCTATATTTTCGGGATCAGAATAAACATTTTTTTTTAATGAGCAAACAAACAAGTGTGGCCGCCCATTATCTAGACTACTCCATTCACGCATAGCCCAATCTTATATCCCTAGTATAAATACATCTAAAGGGAACAGGGAGCAGGATCAGTTTAAAATTACCGAAGACCATTTTCATGATATGCCCATGGAGGCATTGAAAGAGAAGATAAATGAATATGTGCAGGAGACGGCACTCCCTAAAATATCGGAGGAAGATCAAAGGGCTTTAGAGGATGATTTTCTAGTGGAGGAGGTGGAGAAAGCCCTGAAATATACCCCAGCAGGAAAGGCACCAGGGCCAGATGGCTTCTCTCCACGTTTTTATAGGGTGTTCTCCGACGTATTATCTCCATTTCTTACTAGAGTCTACAATAAAGTCTCCTCATCTTGTCCATTCGCCCGGCAGTCTTTAGGGGCAATTATCGCTGTAATCCCTAAAGCAGGCAAAAACCAGTAAGTATGCTCAAACTATCGTCCGATATCGCTCATCAACGTAGATATTAAAATCTACTCGAAATTGCTAGCTAATCGGTTGACTCCACTGATGCCATCATTGATCCACTGGGATCAGGTTGGCTTCGTCCGTGGCAGAGAGGCAAGAGATAATTTAAATAAGACATTGCTCATGATTTCAACGATAAGAGGTGATGGAACTCCAATGGGTTTAATTTCAATTGATGCCAAAAAGGCGTTTGACCATGTGCACTGGGGTTTCATGAGGGCTGTATTGGATCAGATTGGCCTGGGATCAAGGTTTAGGGATTGGATTATGGCCTTATATTTTGATCCTACAGCACAGGTTCGTACTAATAGTACGAATAGTAAAGAATGGAACAAGACAGGGATGCCCTCTATCCCCCTTATTGTATGCATTAGTAATAGAACATCTTGCTACCTCTTTGCGGCGGAACCCCAGTGTGCACGGTATTCATGTCGGGTCTATGCCAGTAAAATCTGCCTTTTATGCAGATGCCTTGCTTCTATATGTATCTCAGCCAAGGATAACTTTTCCAGCAATTCTTAAAGAATTTGAAAGATTCGGGCAGGTGTCTAATTTTAAGGTGAACTTAACTAAAACAGAGGCTCTTAATGTCTCCATGCCAGCGGAGGAAGCCAATCTGTTAGCCCAGATATTCCCCTTTAAGTGGAAGTCACAGGCTATTAAGTATTTGGGAGTACAGATCCCCAAAGATCTTATTCAATTAAATGAATTAAATTATGTGCCTTTACTGGAGAAGACTAGAGAAGATCTGCAGCAATATGCCACCAAGACTGTGTCTTGGTTCGGAAAGATTAATGTTCTAAAGATGGATGTGATACCAAGGTTTTTGTATATCTTTGCTTTCTTTGGCAGCTTTCTTTACAAAATTGAAATCAATGTTTACTAGTTTTATATGGGGTGGGAAGAGTAGTAGGATTAGCTTCAGAACATTAACACGTCCTAAAAAGAGAGGAAGTGCAGGATTGCCGGATCCTAAACTGTACCACATGGCCGCAGTGTTGATACTAGAGATGAGCGAACCGGTTCGCCCGGTATGGGATTCGTTTCAGATTTTCCCAAAAATCTGAGTTCGATCGGATTCGGATTTTAGGAAATCCGCTCCGATTTTTTTTTCCCCTTGCTTTCTAAAATGGCAGCCGCCATTCTAGAAAGCAGGAAGTGTTCCGGGCGGGAAAAGCGCTTTCCCATGATGCCCGAACACATCCAATTAGCAGGGATCTTGTACTAGCCCACCCCCTGTGTGACATCGGTATTGCTTTAAAAGGAGCGGTCACATGACCGCACCACGCAGTGTGTAGAGGGAGAGATAGAGAGAGGAAGCAAGCTGCTGTTGTGTACTACAGACTACTGAGAAGATATTGTGGGAAAGGAAAGGAAAGATTAGGAAAGCGGAGAGGAGAAACATCTAGTGATTGAGAGAAAAATATAGAGAGGGCGAAAGATAGATAGATTAGGCATTGGACAGAAAAGGGTGCACGGATCCATAACGTGCAGTACAGATATACAAGTCCTATACTTCTAATAGTGTGCATATCACATCTGTCTTATCCTTAGAGAGAAAAAATACCTGGTTCAGGTGTATAGCATTGTATCTTTAAAAAAGTGCTATATACCCAATATTTATACTTGGACCCTTCTGATTGAAAGTGTGTATATCAGATCCGTCTTATCCTGAGAGACTAAAATACCTGGTTCAGGTGTGTAGCATATCTTTAAAAAAGTGCTATATACCCAATTTTTGTCTACTGTTGCTCCTGCCTGGCCTCCATGTTGGCTACTGCTGATCCTGCCTGCCCTCCATGTTGACTACTGTTGCTCCTGCCTGGCCTCCATGTTGGCTACTGCTGCTTCTGCCTGGCCTCCATGTTGGCTACTGCTGATCCTGCCTGCCCTCCATGTTGGCTACTGCTGCTCCTGCCTGGCCTCCATGTTGGCTACTGCTGATCCTGCCTGGCCTCCATGTTGACTACTGCTGCTCCTGTACTGGCTTCAAATGACTATTGCTGGCCCTCCACTGGCCTCCAATGACTACTGCTGCTCCTTCACTGCATTTGTGACCTTTTTCCTGCATAGAACCTGTAATGGTGAATATTGAAGTCTAAAAAAAAAATGACTTTGAGATATCGAAAAGATAATGATGTTACTGACATGTAGAGCCCTAAATTCAACCAAATACACTACCCCCGTATCATATAGATGTTTTAAACTATGAAATCCGAAGAAATCCAAAATTCGGTTGGACCGAACTTTCCGAAAAAATCCGAAAGTCCGTTAGGACCGAACTTTTGAAAAGTTTGCTCATCTCTAGTTGATACGGATGGTAGAGTGGCACTTCCACGGAGAGACCAAACAGTGGGTGGCCATAGAAGGATACTTGGTTCATCCTCGGATTTATACTTTTCCTTGGTTAGATCCAGAGTATAGGCCAAAAGAGGTTGTCCACTCTTTTCTGTCTAGAGAATTCCTGGCTTGTTGGGATGGTGTTATAAGGAAGGGGCTAGTGGCCAAAAGGAATGGGCCTCTTACACCAATCTTATTTAAAATAGCACAGACGTTAGGGAAAAGGGAAATAGAGATGAAAAGATGGGCAGCAGTGAGAGCGTGTCACATTTTTAAGGGGACTTCAGGTATGAATATGGAGATCTTACAATCCTTGGGATTAGACATCATTATCTTGGTTGATACGTCATCAACTTAACTCATTTGCCAACTCGGTGGAAGTTAGGGAGAATATTAGAGCTCCCCCTACAACATTGGAGAAGATCTTCCTGTCTCTGTCTCCTCCGTCCCACATATTGTCCATGATATATGCTGTAATATTAGAGGGAGAGACATTGGGCCTCCCAGGGTATACAAGGATATGGGAGGAGGAGATAAATGATAGTATTACAGAAAAAGAATGGTATGGGGTGTTTAATATGATACATAAAATGCCTATCGCATGTATGGCTCAGGAGAGAAACTTTAAAGTTCTGGCTAGATGGTACAGGTGCCCAACAGTAGTTAAAGGGGTTGTCCGGCGAAAAAAATTATTCACAGAATAACACACATTACAAAGTTATACAACTTTGTAATGTATGTTATGTCTGTGAATGGCCCCCTTCCCCGTGTCCCACCACCCCCACCCGTGTACCCGGAAGTGTGGTGCGCTATACATTACCTGTCACGTGCCGACCACGGTCTCCGATCTTCAGTAGTGACGTCTTCTTCGGGAGGCCAGCGGATCTTCCCGAGTGCTGGCCGCCCTCTGCAGCGTCATCCGAAGCTCAGCCGCGATTGGCTGAGCATAACTGTGCTCAGCCAATCGCGGCTGAGCAGCTGATGACGTGGCCGCGTCATCAGCCGCTCAGCCGCGATTGGCTGAGCATAACTGTGCTCAGCCAATCGCGGCTGAGCGGCTGATGACGCGGCCACGTCATCAGCTGCTCAGCCGCGATTGGCTGAGCACAGTTATGCTCAGCCAATCGCGGCTGAGCTTCGGATGACGCTGCAGAGGGCGGCCGGCACTCGGGAAGATCCGCCGAACTTACGAAGAAGACGTCACTGCTGACGATCGGAGACCGTGGACGACACGACATGCGGTGAGTATAATGCACCACACTTCCGGGTCTAGCGTGGGTGGGGGGAAACACGGGGAAGGGGGCCATTCACAGACATGACATACATTACAAAGTTGTATAACTTTTTAATGTGTGTTATTCTGTGAATAATTTTTTTCGCCGGACAACCCCTTTAATTTGATGTTTTCAACAGTATCCGATACATGTTGGCGATGCGGAATTGGGGAGGGCAATATGTTACATATATGGTGGGCGTGCCCTAAGGTACAGACTTTCTGGGAAAAGTTGTTTGAGAGCTATAGAAGGATGACGGAGGTGGATGTGTTGGGAGAACCTAAAATGGCTCTGTTATCTATTATCCCGGAGAGTGTACCATTTAGTAGGAGGCAGTTATTGGGAAACCTCTTAGTGGCAGCTAAAACTGTGATTGCCCGTAATTGAGAAAAAAAGGAAACGCCTTTATTTAATGAATGGGTTAGAGAAGTAGATATTAAAAGAATGAAAAAATTAATAGCAGAACATATTGATAATCAGGAGAAATATCAGAACAGTTGGGGACCATGGATCAGATCCAGGGAGAGGTAGGGGAGGGGAGGTTTGTTTTTTTTGAAGTGGGGGTTATAGGTTAAGAGATATGTAAAAGATCATATAGGTGATTGATAGGTGTTATGTTTTGAAAATTGTTACACCTGTATGAGGTGATGAGGTTGGTAATATTATGTTGTGTATATGTTATTTTGTTATGTTATGTTGGTGTTTTTGTGTTCTTAAATATTTGAAAAAGTTGATATTAAACAAAAAGAATAGATTTATTTATGATAGTAAATGAAACCGTAGAGAAAACTGCTTACTTGTTTAAAGGGGTAGTGCGGCGCTAAGAAATTATTCACAAAATAACACACATTACAAAGTTATACAACTTTGTAATATATATGTTATGTATGTGAATGGCCCCCTTCCCGTATTCCCCGCCCCCCGCCCGTGTACCCAGAAGTGTAATGCACTATACATACCTGATCCGTGTCGACCGACCCTGTCTGTAATCTTGTCAAAGACATCATTTTCGGAAGGCCGGCCGACCCGCTCCTGCCGTCCCCCCTCTGCTGCGTCCTAACTGTGCTCAGCCGCGATTGGCTGAGCATAACTGATGTATGTATGTATAGTGCACTACACTTCTGGGAACACGGGTGGGGGTCGGGGAACACGGGAAGGGGGCCATTCACATACATAACATACATTACAAAGTTGTATAACATTGTAATGTGTGTTATTTTGTGAATAATTTCTTAGTGTCGCACTACCCCTTTAACTAACAATAACCATGTGTTTTAATAAAATTGATGGGAAACAATCTTACTGTGTGCGAGCAGTAATTTAAGACTCAGAACAGAAAGTCCAGCAGAAATGTCTGCCCTCCTACATCTCCTGTTCGGAGATCTTTTAGAAACTTTTCTATCCATATTAGTTTTCGCATTAGCAGCCCTTTATTAGTTTTGTCTTGGTTTTGGTTCAGTAGTCCTCGTTGCAGTTTGGATACGGAAGTTCTCCGTTGCTCACTTTTCTCTTATTTTCTGCTCACAAAAGTAGGTCTTGTTGCAATATTTTAGCAGTCAACATAATATTTTAGTTTTATGGATATTACACAGCCCAAGGCTAGTGTTTTGTTAGATGGGGTTTTCTTGCTTTGAATTTAATAAGTCGTGCTTACAAAGGTGTTTAGTCTATCATTTCAAAACAGATAAAGATAGTAAAGTGTATATATAAAAAATACCCTGAAGGAACAATCTTTTATTACCTAGTAAAAGACTCACTAACTGGTGCCTCATGCTTTATTGCAAAAGACAGAAAGTAATAAAATCGAAAATGCTTCAAGGGAATAAGAGGCCTGGGCTTGCTCATAGTAGGACTAGTGGAAATGATTTATCGAAGCTACTGTTTTAGATCATGTTCTTGAAACTCTGTGGATATGTCATATTAGTAAAGAACAGATCCATGCTCTAATAAATATATCAGGGCAGATTTACTAATTCTGTGTAATACTTAGTGTAAACTTGCAATATGCAGGTTAAGGCCATGTTCACACATTGTGAAACAACGGCCTTTCTGTGACCCGACCGGGTCACAGAACGGCTGGTGTTACTGAAGATCATCCCTGCTGCTACTGAAGTACCGGCCGGATGATCTTCATTTCTGATTAATTGGGATGTGGTTGCATCAGTGTGCGCCTGCATCCCAATTCAACTCTACACACAATGGAATGTGCGGCCGAAGCCGCGCGCTCCATTATGTGAATTGACATGTTCTGTGCGGCCTCTATTCATTTAATATTAATTGAATAGCGGCCGCACAAAGCTGACATGAATCCTGGCCAGAGCTTATACTATGTGTATACACTCTGGCAGGGATTCTAGTCATGCACATACAATGTATGTTTTGTATAAATCACGCCTGTTGCTGCAAATTGCAACAACGGACCGGAATTTATACAAAACATACGTTGTATGAAGATGGCCTAAGGTTGGTCGAAACCTCACAGTGGCTCACACTGTATGATACATTTGTCACATCTTTAGATTTGGCAAATTTTTATACCAACTATTGATTGTTTAGCTTTTCACCACTATTCTATCCCAAATTATTGGTTAATTTGTTAATATTTCACACCTGGTCACAGCAAAAACAGTAGAGGGCTTCAAAACCGGCCTAGACAAGTTCTTAGAGCAAAATAATATAAATGCATATGTATAGAACCTATCACCCCTCCCCCTTCCCTGTATCCATCCCCTCCTTGGTTGAACTTGATGGACATGTGTCTTTTTTCAACCGTATTAACTATGTAACTATGTAAATATTTCCCATAAGTCACACCTCTCCCTGAAAGCCATGCCCCTTTCCCATGTGGCATGAGCCATGAAAATTGGCTTAAACACTGAATAAATGTATCTTACCATGTGGAAATGATGTGCTTCATTATTAGGAAATTATGCTCCATGGTGGTTGATATGCTCTGGAAAGGTTGTGGCCATAGTTAAAGTCAATGTTAGCGCTCTGGAATCAAGGGTGCTTTATAAATACATAATAATAATGTACCATCAGGTACATTGCTATTTTTTTTCAATGTTAGCTGCTTGGCGTTGCCGCAGTGATCTTGGTGGTGCGGTGCTTTTTTTTTTAAAAAAAGCCACCTGGTTCCCGCACTCTGCAATGTTATTTTCCAGACCACCAGCCTGGCTCAGAGCACTGTGGGCAGGCCCGCAGCCCCCAAGTGTTACCATATCTCCTCCCCTCTGTGAAGCGGCTCCATTGATTTTAATGGAGCTGTGTTACAGAGGGGAGGGGGTTTCATCCCAATGGAGGGGGGGTGGCGGGCCTGCTTCTGATTAGTTGGGGTCTCAGTGTTCAGACCTTGACTGATCACTAAGTGCAATTTCTCCCAGCTCTGTACGCTGGACCAAGACTTTCTTGTATTGAAAATCTACAGTACCATCATGGTACCATAGGCAGAGAGCGGATACAGAGGCTCTCAGTCGTGCACTTTTCTCCTGCCTATTTTCGTGACTTAGACACCAACTCATCTTTTGACATGTCTCTAGGACATATGAGGTATCAAAAGTTTATTAAACTAATAAAGATTAAAGAGTCACTGTCGTATTTTTTTTTTTTTTTTTTGCAGAAATCAATAGTCCAGGCGATTTTAAGAAACTTTGTAATTGGGGAGTTAGGAGGGAGTTAGCCGACAGCAGAAAGCAGATAACAGAGGATTACAGGCACAGAGCTGGGTGAACGCTGTAATCAGAGCTCAGAGAGGTCAGTGGTGACTGTCAGAGGAGATAACGGTTGAGCTATTTGTAGATTAACTCTTTGTTGTCCTGTTTTGGTCCCCCTTTTCTTTAGCTCTCTCCATAGGAGAACAATGAAGACAGGGGGGAGAGCTTCAAACTTCTTTTTCATGATAAAAATGAATTTTTCGGCTAATAAACCCAATTACAAAGTTTCTTAAAACCGCCTGGACTATTGATTTCTGCAAAAAAAAATCAAAAAAAATCACGACAGTGACACTTTAAACTGTCATGATTTTATTCTACTATGCAAAACTTATTCAGATCTCTTTTACCAAGAGGAAAACAATATAAGTAACCTGCAGTACATTGTGGTTTACTTTACCTACTGGTGAAGAAGAGAAAGTTCCTTCCTTATTCTACAAAGGCAGTCACTAAATTTCTTTTTCCAAAATATAATGTTTTTGCTATTCCCTTCTGCATTAGGGTATTACTCATCTACACTTAAATATCATCTAGTCCATTGCATGGTTCTTGGATTGAATAGTTTGTTCTCTGTCGCTTATACAGTGTCGTCTGCATTAGTCTGTGGTGTGTTTTTTGAATGTAGGAGGAAATTGGAAGGAAACCTACACAAGCACAGAACAAAATATATAAACTTCATACAGGTGTTGCCCCTAGTCACATTTAAAGTGAAAATGATCACTAGTTTCATGCCACCCAAAGCATGGGCTGCATAAAACACTGACAGGCTATATATCACAATGATATATGATTTAACTCTGAAAGGCTGCACCTTTTCAGAATGATCACAGTTGATAGTGTGCTGAGTTATTGGGGTGATCCGTCAGTCTTGATTGATGGATTTCCCTTTATTTTTGTATATGAAGAAAGCTGTCGCTCAGGTCCACTAAGAATCTGAATTTTATATGAATATTAATTATAGCAATAATGCAATTCAGACTGATTCTTATATTTAGTATTTGCATGTGTCTTAGCATTGGCAGGATGGTGCTGTATTTTGTGTGCTTGCATTTTCATTGCAGCCATGGTAGCTTGTGCCTGTATATTTATTTCATTGTTTTTGGAGGTTTGGGTAATTGGGTGAGTGCCTGTTTGTGTGTGTCAGTGAGCTACTGGCCTTATGGAATTATACATTCTGTATTGGAATGTTATTTGTGAACTGTCTGCTCTCTATAGCTCTGGGGCTTCTGTTATTAGGGCACCATTTGCAAACTGTATAATTATTTGGTATAAAGCTATATTATTGTTTGGCTGTATAAATTGGTTGTTATCGCCATTGTTTGGCTATGTTATTTGACCATTGCATAGCCTTGTGGCATCATTTTTATACTATGTGGCACTATTATTTTCATATTTTAATTAATTAATCCAAACATAGTACAGATCAAAGTGTTAAAACTGCACACTATACATATTGTAAATTATGTATCCTTATTGAAAATTATTAAGGGTAGCTTCACATGTACCGGATCCGCAGTGGATTTCACGCTGCAAGTTTGCAGCGTAATCCACTTCGGATCCATGTACCGTGAAGGTCTATGGGGTTACATATCCGCAGTAGAATTTTCATTCCACTGCAGATATGTAAGCCGGCCCTTTAACCCCCCGCCGCCCACAGCCCCCGGCCCGGAGCATACATTTTACCTGATTGGCGCCGCAGCTGTGTGTGAGGCTGCCGTGCACTGATTGGCTGATGGGGAGCGAGGGGAGCCGGAAGACTCACACAGCCGCTGCGCTGAGCAGATAATGTATGCTCCGGGCTGGGGGCTGCAGGCTGCGGGCGGCAGGTTAAAGGGGCTGGGTCACATACTGGCAGCGGAATAAAAATTCCACTGCGGGTATGTGACCCATTCAACTTCACAATACCAGGATCCGCACTGGATTTCGCTACAAACTCGCAGTGTAAATTCCCAGTAGGTGTGAAGCTACCCTTAATGCGTTTTACATGTGTATTTTGATGATGTGACATTCAAGTCAGTAGAAAAATAAAAAATGTGAACTTATCCATACAGTAGAAGAAGATAGAAGAAAGTGATATTTTTAGTATTCTTCTGCAGAAGGACACTGGCTGCATCTGCTTAAAAGCAGGATGCTTTACACACTGTGAAACGTGAGGTTAACTGTTTCATTTTACAGTAGTTTGCCTCACAGTAAAGTGTGTCCAATCTAGAGCTATAGGCACACACATAAGCTTGTGCTATGTTACTCAGTGCCACATCATCAATGAGGTCATCCCACATGCTGCACTCACAGACTGGCTGAAGGAATGTACTGTATAGACTATAAGGATTGAATTTCATAGTAGGGAGGAGACGAGTAAAGGGAATTTTGCTAATGCAATACAAAAAAGTTTTACAAGATTAACATTTAGAATTCCATTGCTGATAATAAATTGCATATCTCAATAATACATTTAAAGAGTCAGTGTCATAAAAATAACTTCATCAGTCATCAGGCATGTTGAAAGTTAATGTTTACAGCAGGTTTTACTGCCTGAGGGTTCTATTACACAAGACAATTATTGTTCGAAAAATCGTTAGATCGTTCGGATTTGAACAATAATCGTTTAGTGTAATAGTAGGCAACGTTTAAATGACTAATGAGAAATAGTCGTTTGATAGAATTTAGACCAATTCTTATCGTTGATCGTTCGCAAATCATTAACATGGAATAAGAGGGCGTTCAGTCATTCGCAGTAGCGATGAACACAATAGTGACGAGAAGAGGACCGCAAAAACGATCATAAGTAACGATTATCGCTCTATATAATTAAGCGAACGATTTCAGGTCGTTCACCATCACTTGGTATAATAGTACCCCAAACTGAGGAGAGATTGTGATAGCCGTGCAATCCACTCCCCAGCTGCTCACTAATTCCAACAATGGGTCAAAGGGGTAGCGTCATAAAGACAAGTGGAGACTTACAGACCATTGCTGCTCCACTGAGAGTTCTGGGAAGAAAGGAAATGCAAAATAGCTCTCTAATTCCAACAATGTAATTCCATAGACATGCATTGCCAGAATTAGCTGGTCAGGAGATAGAGCAGGGGAGTGGATCATATGGATGCGGCACTCTCTCTTTGGCTATATCTCCTAATTGCAGTGGGTCCCAGCAGTAAGATCCACTGTGATCAATATCTTTTGACATGCTTGATAACATAGTAGAAAGAAGTCCAACAGCATTAACTGTGGATCCGTAGAATTTACAAATTTATTGTGAAGCCAGGTACAAACAAGACATTTTGACCTCTTGGTCTTTATTAAGTATACACTTGATAACAGCCGTTTTTTATTACTAGAAAGGGTTACTGTAATGAAACCATGCAGTTTTTAAAATTCATTTGAAAGTAAGTGACAGTACATTTAAAACATAAACAAACTTTTTCTTCAACTGTGAAAGATACAACCAGTGACCAAATTTACAGTATTTGTAGCATATATAATACTACAAAGTTGAAACACATACCAATTACCAATTGACAACTGCACAATTACAGCTCCGAAGTAAAAAAAAAAAAAAAAGATTATTTTCCCTTTTCAAAGGCTAACACTAAAGCCCATTCCTATTAGACGAAGGTCACACCAGTTCACTGCCCTCTTAAAGTTTACAAACCGTTCAAAGAAAATATACACTATCTACAGTGGGATATAAAAGAGTCTGTGCTATGCAAAAATGTCCATTCCAAATCTTGGCATTTTAAAGTGACAAAGATCCCCATTGTTTTCCACACCAAGAATGTTAAACTAGTTTACTTTACAAAGTTCCCACCACGAGGAGCAGATTTCAGAAATTTGCATTTCTGACTCCAGCGCGAATTTACTGGATAATTACTGACCCGGATAATTCTAGAGACTTTTAAAGTTTATTAGAGAGAGCTAGGTCAGGTATATTATTTTAACAAGCCGTCTGGATCAGTTTCAAGGCAAAGCGGTGAAAACCTGAGTCAGTGAATTATTTGACAGACAATGCAGGAATCTGTAGAGTCACGCGTTTCAGCAAATGAGGCAGAACTTGCCGTCCTGTCCAGTGAGATTATGACACAGCACTTATGGATGCTTTACAAATGTAGTGGTGTATATCTAAGAAGTGAAATGACATCAGAAATCGGAGGTGGAAATGGATGGAGTGATTTTCAGTAATAAATGTAAATCAAGTCTACCGCCTTTCTTTTCCTTTTGAAACATAAGAAGCAATTAACCAATTAAGCTCTCAATAACATTGCTGACTACAGAAAGCCTATTGAACCATTTCCTTTCCAGCTGGCAGGTACACTATGCAGAAGTCATCATTATTTCTTAATGTGACTGAGATGTGTAGCATGTAAAGTGTTTGCTTTCTGTACAGTATATTGCATTTTTACATAAGCCTTTTGCCTATATATATATATATATATATATATATATATATATATATATATATATAGTGTTTCTCCAAGAAGGGTCTAATATTATTTTTTCTCTCTTTTTTTTTTTTATTCTTTATTTCTTTATAAACGAAAAAAATTAACAGACATCTCCTCAGCAGAGGAATAAATACATGAATTACAAATACATAATCCTTATAAACAATACATTATTCCAAATATTTATGACCAAACCCTCACCCCCCACCCCATCCTTTTTCTCTCTGAAATAAGGGCTACAGCTTATTTTCAGGGGTAGGTACCGTTCATCTCTCCCCATATTCAATGGTCCCTTCAGTGCATCATCTTGCCACTCCTGCCTCCCCTGGAGCTTGTGTTGAGCAGATGCGGATGGGGCATTACAAGTCTGCTATGATTGGCTGATGATCAGCCACCCAGTGTCAGGGATCTGGTCAGCTGACTGTAACAAGGGCTTATTATTGGAGTAGGGCTTATATTTCAAGCCTACTTCAAACAGCCTGCAAAATGAAGCTAGGTCTTACTTTCAGGGAAATGCAGTATAATTTAGGGAGAATTATATTGAAACAGCTAACCATTTTAGTATTACCTAATTTTTATAGCAAAATTAAAGTTTACATAGCTATGTGAAAAATTTTAAAATCATGGTCTGTCTTTTTTATTAGTACCATTTTTAAGTAGATCAGGATTTTTGATGGCTTTTTATTCAGTTTTATATAATATGACAAGAAAACCCTACAAATCTGGCATTTGGATTATTTTCCAAGTGCAATTAGGGGATAACTAACTGATTGCAGGGTTGTCCGCTGGGGTCCCCCATGATATAAAGAACAGGGCCTTTAGTCTCCCATTAGAATGCAGTGATGGGTAACGCATGCTCACCAATGCTCCATTCATTCTATATACGAGCTGCTGGAAACAGCTGAACATTGTACATGACTGTTTCCCATAGAGAATAAATGGAGCGGTGTCCGGCATCTGCAGCTCCGTACATGGTTCAGAACTGACAGATTCCTTTTGAAAGGTGCGAGCAAGGCAACACATCAAGACACATTTTCGGGACAGGGTCTGCAGTGTGTGAATATTGCTGATGGCACTTATGCCAAAATTATTCAACCCTGTATTTAAAAGATTTCTCATCATATACCAGCTGTGGCTTTGTGCATAACAATTGCTATGTGATTATTTAGCATGGACTTATACAACATCTGTTTCTGAATCTTCAAACTTTAGTCACATGATGCAAAACAATCAAGGGAAAAAAAATCTAAATAGCTCTGTAATTACCAAAGCCAAGTAAGTATTAGACTAAAAATCACTACCTAGCCTCACTCATGCTTCATGGCAAAGCCCAAGAGACTCTGCAATGGGCAGTGCATGTTTTTCCAACAGATTTCCTTGGGGCATACTGCATTTGCAGATTTTGCATAGGGAAATGTAAAAACTCAAAATCCCAGCAGTTCAAACTGCATGCCAGATTTTTTTTGTTGTTGTCACATTGAATATCACATTGCATCAGACCTAAAAATACTGCATTAGGGTATAAACCCACACACCGTATACGCAGCAAATACGCAGCAGATGTGATGGTGAAGATTTGATGCTGTGTTCAGTTATTTAGATCTAATCTGCTGCGTATTTGCTGCGTATCGCAGTAGTAAATACGCTGCATATACGGTGTGTGGGTTTATACCCTTAGAGGGATAATGCCTTATGGCATCAGGGTAGTACAGATCTTTAATACTTAACACATACTGGGTGGCTTCAATTTTACACAGAGACTCACAGTTTTATCTTGCTCATGGAATCCATGTGAGAAATTGTGCCAAGTCTCATCTCATGCTCTATGACAGAAGCATTACTTCTAGGGAACATTGTAATGCATCACTGAAACACTATACTGACAAAAGAAGGTACTAAATGCATTTTGTAAAAAAAATCCATAGAGGTGGCATTGATATGTGAATAAACCCTAAGGGTGCGTTCACACCTACAGTATCTGCAGCAGATTTGATGCTGTGTTCAGTTATTTAAATGAAATCTGCTGCAGAAAATCAGCTGCAGATCCTGTAGGTGTGAACGCACCATTAAGGGGGTTTTCTCAAATCACAAAGGTATTCCCTATCCTCAGGATCCTTGGCTGTGACTGCTGATACACCCCAAACTCTCAAGAATGAGGACCTGAGTGTGGCGCCACTTCATTCATTCTCTATAGGGTCATTGGAGGTAGCCAAGGACAGTGTTAGGCTATCTCCACAGCTCTCTATGAGAGCCCCACTGCCTCAGCCCAGATAGCACCAAGCTGGAAGTGAGCAATTGAGAAGTGATATAAAATGGATTAAGCACCATCAATATAAAATCCTTGGATCCCCATCTCACATCTAGAACTCTAGTAACCAACAAGTAACCAGCCTGTTATATATTTTTTAAAGATATTTTGCATGTGTCATTGGCGCCTCCCCTGTCCAGTTTAAAGCGTAACTGTCATGTTTTTTTTTATTGCAGAAATCAGTAGTATAAGCGATTTTGAGAAACTCTGTAATAGGTTTCATCAGCCAAAAAAGCCTCCTTCTGTACTCAAGAAGCAATCTCCCAGCCTCCCCCCCTGACTTCTTATCTGTGCATTATCAGGCAAACACGTCTTCATTACAGAGAAGCCAGTGAAGACGGGATCTGCTCTCTCCATTGTAAGCCTATGGAGGGGGGAGGGGCCGAGGGAGATGAGGGAGCAGGAAGAGGTAACATGAAGGTCAGCTGTTTCTAGACTTTCTGGGCACCTAAAACGCTAAATTCAGGTGTCAGAAAGGTCAGTGCTTATCTATGAACTTACTGAGAGAAGATCGCAGGGTGTTGTGCTTTGCAGGACTGCTCCGTGCTCAGTCACTCCTAACAGCCCCTCCCCTCTCCATAGCCACATAATGGAGACATAAATCTTGCTTCATTTGATGTGAGGGGGGAGGCTGGGAGATTGCTTTTTCAGTACAGAAGGAAACTTTTTTAGTACATAAAACCTATTACAGAGTTTCTTAAAATCGCTTGTACTGTTAATATTTAATGTTTTCAGAAAAAAGGCCCTGAAATGACAGTTACGCTTTAAGATCTTCTCTTGTTACTTCCCCACACCACCCCAGTGTTTGAGACAAGGTAGTAGCTGCCATTCTTAAAGTTTGGCCATGATTATCGGACCATCCGTACCCTTCCCACATTTTAAAGAGACATATATCCAAATTGACAAAAAAACTTGACTGCAAAGAAACAGTGTTTACTGCATACACACCTGAACACATAGCATACGGTGGAAGATGTCAGCAATCACTTTAGGTCAGTAGCGAAATTTGATGGGGGCAGGGGGGGCGGCCGCCCCCGGGCCCACTCTGGCAGGGGCCCACTGTGATCTCCAGTGATTTTTCACACCGCCTGCCATCGCCTGCCATAGGATGGGTGAGTTCAGCCACAGCCCCCCCGGCCGCCGCCATCTTAACCTGATTGGGTGCACTGAGGTTGCGTACGGCCTCAGCGCACCGCTGCTGGTACGTGCGCCGCCCTGGCCCGCCCACCTGTCAATCACTTGGCCGCCTATGACTGCTGCTGCGGCCGCCCCCATTGTAGTGTGACGCCGCTGCCCGCCGCCGCCCGCCATCGCCTGCCATCGGATGGGTGAGTGAGTGCACTGAGGTTGCGTACTGGGGCTCAGCGCACCGCTGCTGGTACGTGCACCGCCCTGGCCCTCCCACCTGTCAATCACCTGGCCGCCTATGACTGCTGCCGCTGCCGCCCCCATTGTAATGTGACGCCGCTGCCCGCCGCCACCCGCCATCGCCTGCCATCGGGAGCTGGACATGTGGAAACAGGGGGGGGGCTGGACATGTGGAAAACAGGGGGAGCTGGACATGTGAAAACAGGGGGAGCTGGACATGTGGAAACGGGGGGGGGGGGGGCTGAACATGTGGAAACAGGGGGAGCTGGACATGTGGAAACAGGGGGAGCTGGACATGTGGAAACAGGGGGAGCTGGACATGTGGAAACGGGGGGGGGCTGGACATGTGGAAACAGGGGGAGCTGGACATGTGGAAACGGGGGGGGGGCTGGACATGTGGAAACGGGGGGAGCTGGACATGTGGAAACGGGGGGAGCTGGACATGTGGAAATGGGGGGGGGCTGGACATGTGGAAACAGGGGGAGCTGGACATGTGGAAACAGTAGGAGCTGGACATGTGGAAACAGGGGGAGCTGGACATGTGGAAACAGGGGGAGCTGGACATGTGGAAATTGGGGGGGGCTGGACATGTGGAAACGGGGGGAGCTGGACATGTGGAAACTGGGGGAGCTGGACATGTGGAAACAGGGGGAGCTGGACATGTGGAAACAGGGGGGGGGGCTGGACATGTGGAAAACAGGGGGAGCTGGACATGTGGAAACCGGGGGAGCTGGACATGTGGAAACAGGGGGGGGCTGGACATGTGGAAAACAGTGTGGGACATGTGGAAAGCAACTGAGCTTCAATACCACACACACACACACACACACACACACACACGATAAAGACAGGGGTGGTGTTTTTTTTTCTAGAAGAGAGCAATCATGTTTTTCTTATCCTGAAGAACCTCTTTCATTTTATGTGTCTATATATGTAAATGTAGAAGCCTCTAACACTGCTCTTTATCTTAATTCACTATGAGTAATGGAGCAGAATATACCCTTTATTATTTAGAAAGCATTGTTGTCAAGTGAGGTTCCCTTTGGGTAACAAAATCGGTTGGGGGCCCACTCAGACTTGCTCGCCCCCCCTAGGCTGAACCCCTAGCTACGCCCCTGCTTTAGGTGTTTAACCCCTTTCCGCAAAATGACATTCTGGCAACATCATGTAAAGCAGGTAGTTCCTGCAATATGACGTTCCCGAATCATCATGCTTTCCCTGCCTCCCCCTCTGTCCCTAGCGGTGATTGGGTGGCGGTAGGCAGCTGGTGCACACTGCCTTCTCCCGCCGCCACTGCCCGGAGGAAGCCACGCTCCTGAAATAAAAAAAGGCCCCAAAATTCACCAGGTCTCTGTCATGTCTGAGGCCTGTGGTTGAGTCAGGTGGTGCACTGCGGCCACATATAGGGTATTTCTAGAAACATTGGAATAAGAGAAATAAATGTTGAGTTTTATTTCTCAGTTACTATTTGCTGTGCTACAGGAAAAATGGATTAAAATAGAATATCTGCCGAAAAAAGTGAAAAATTTTATTTAAATTAAATTTAAATTTCCCCTCCAACTGCTGATAATTTTGAAGCCCTACATAAATCATAAACATAAATGTTTCAATTTTTTTGCGCAGATGTGTTTTTTTTTTTTTTTTCCATTTAATTTTAGTTGATGCAGGCAATCCTTTTAAGGGTCACAGGAATAACATGAAATAATAAGGATCTAAATACATCTGGCCAGCTGAAATTTTAAATCAGGGCCCGTGAGTCTTTAGCCAAGCCCCAGGCTGCAGGGGTACTCTGATGGGTAAGTAGAGCTTCTTTATTGTCTTACTGCAAACCCCTGCCTGCAGCCAATCTGTTGTCTTGGCTAAACTTTTTCTTTAGTATAATTTTTGTAGACTGTTGTCTACTCCTTGCAGACAAAGGCATCTGTTGGCAAGTGGCTTGGTCCAAACCAAGATGATAGACACTGTAAAGGCCCTATTCCACCAAAAGATCTGACGACAGATTATCTGCCAAAGATTTGAAGCCAAACCCAGGAACAGACTATAATCAGAGAACAGGTCATTAAGGAAAGACTGGATTTCTCCTCTTTTCACATCCACTCCTGGGTTTGGCTTCAAATCTTTGGCAGATAATCTGTCGTCAGATCTGTTGGTGGAATAGGGCCTTAAGGCTCATTGGGCCTTTGACCAAACGTTTTGTTAAACACAGCGCATGGTGCTCTTCATTTCTTTGTGGTCTCCTTCCCCCACAGCAGACATGGTCCCTACAACATTCACAGAGCACTAGACATAAGGTTTCAAAATGCTTTGAATAAATGTTTAGACATAACATCTATCAACACTCTTTATACATCTCCAAGACATTGTGAATAAAGTGCAAGTCCATCTGCATTCCAGATTTCTGTCTTCTTTCTGTATATGTCACCTCACGGTTCTGGAGACGCTGCTAGGAGTAGAGGGGCAGTGTGCTGATCATATAAGGGGTGATGTTTTCAAGGCTCCACCATCTGCATCAGAAAACTGACATTGCTTTAGGGTACTGTTACATGTCAAGATGCCTCTTGTAAGTGAGCGTCGATCTGCTAGATCAGTGCTCGTTCACCAAGCCTATTACTTAGCTCAATAATCGTTTAGGAAGGACATTAGCGATGTCCGTGCAGCCCTTGCCCTTAAACTTTATACATACCTCTCCACGTCCCCAGATCTTCTGCCCTCTGCTCACTGAGCCACTGTAGCTTCAGAGACATGATTCAGCCAATTATTGCTCCGTGTAATAAGGCCCTTAGTGTCCTGTTGTCTATGGATAGTCTACAGTTGTGCCTAGATAGGTGACTCTTAGGCCTCATTCACATGTTTCTTAGTGAGCACATAACGGACCCATTCATTTAAGGGCTTATTTCCACACTCCGTAATCCACAGAGGTCATGGAGCATGAAGCTATCCTGGCGTCCTGGCTTCACATTTTGTAACTCAGTAGAATATTAAATGAGGAAATAAGTCGTAAGAATGATATAACGCCTCCCTACTCTTCAAGTTTTTCTCCCCTAGTACATGATATGATGCAGGTTATTTGACTCATACCTTTACATTTATTCACAATTAGCCTCATTTGTCATGTGGCTGCAAACACCCCAATTGTCCAGATGGGTTTGTAATTTATGGAAATCCTCCATAGAGAAAGTTAATACAATAGTAGATATACAGTAAACACAATAATTGATGGCTACATTATTTACATCATAGGCAGGTTTTAAAACTTATTTTTGGCCACAGTAAAGTAGCTGTGATCATTGGGGTAATATTTTATTGAAATGCTTTGCACATCACAAGATTTCCACCTCCTCTTCTCCTCCCCAGATACCAATTGCCAAGGGTTTCTCTAGGAACAAATGTGGTCCAGTTCATATGACAGAGCTGATCCCCTGTTCACTAATCATTGTCTTGTATTGATTTACAGATACAAATCTTTCTGCATGTGATACAAAAGTTAGGATCAATTAATGTTTTGTAGATTTGATGCCCAAGCAAAGTAAGAAAAATCTTTAGCTTTTAAGCTTAATAGTGATGAGCGAGCATGCTCGTCCGAGCCTGGTACTCTATCGAGTATTAGGGTACTCGATGGTACTCATTACTCGGACAAGCATCTCGCGATACTCGAGGAAATCTCATCATCCGTTTCCTGTAAGTTTGGGCGCTATTTCTCAGGCAATAAACATGCAGGAGACTCTTTGGTACATCCTGCGATGACGTGGGACCCATACATGTCGATAGCCGCGATTGGTTGGCCAGATCAGATGACCCTGCCATATAAAACGCGCAGCCGGCAGTGCTCGCTTCAGACGCACGCTGGGAGAGATCAGGGACAGAGCTGCTGCTGCTCAGGGAGAATGTCAGTGTAGGATTTAGCGTTCCAGTAGGCAGGGTATATACTAGCAATACAAACAAATAGCCCTTTTCAGGGCTTCAAATCGTTTTTTAATAGTATTACTACAGACTGATGGCTGGGACTTGCAGTGCTGCTACCACGATTTCAGCAGCACACTGTGGTGATCGGCTGCTGGCAGAAAGGGGACATTAGGTGTTGCATACAGACCCCTAAGAAGTGCTCAGTGTAGTCTTCTTTTATTTTGGGGCTGGTGGTCCTGCTGTACTACATTGTATTGCTGGGATTTGTAGTACATCCTGCATAGCACTTCACTGCTCATTGTAAGGGGGTATCACAGCGTGTATCTAGGTCCAGCCAGTACCAGATTGTACCATACAGCCCCCCTAAACTCGTGGGGACTACACTGTATTGCTGGGATTTGAAGTACATCCTGCAAGCACTTCACTGCTCATTGTAAGGGGAAATCACAGCATGTATCTAGGTCCAGCCAGTACCAGATTGTACCGTAAAGCCCCCCTAAACTCGTGGGGACTACACTGTATTGCTGGGATTTGTAGTACATCCTACATAGCATTTCACTGCTCATTATAAGGGGGTATCACAGAGTGTATCTAGGTCCACCCACTACCAGATTGTACCGTACAGCCCCCCCTAAACTCGTGGGGACTACACTGTATTGCTGGGATTTGTAGTACATCCTGCATAGCACTTCACTGCTCATTGTAAGGGGGTATCACCGTGTATCTAGGTCCACCCACTACCAGATTGTACCGTACAGCCCCCCCTAAACTCGTGGGGACTACACTGTATTGCTGGGATTTGTAGTACATCCTGCATAGCATTTCACTGCTCATTGTAAGGGGATATCACAGCGTGTATCTAGGTCCAGCCAGTACCAGATTGTACCGTACAGCTCCCCCTAAACTCGTGGGGACTACACTGTATTGCTGGGATTTGTAGTACATCCTACGTAGCACTTCACTGCTCATTATAAGGGGGTATCACAGAACGTATCTAGGTCCAGTCACTACCAGATTGTACCATACAGCTCCCCCTAAACTCGTGGAGACTACACTGTATTGCTGGAATCTGTAGTACATCCTGCATAGCACTTCACTGCTCATTGTAAGGGGGTATCACAGCGTGTATCTAGGTCCAGCCAGTACCAGATTGTACCAGATTTCATATGCAAGGCTTATCTAAGTTCCATACTGTGCAGTGTCCATAAAATGGTGAACCCCAGGGATACGGGTCGAGGATGAGGGCAAACTCAAAACAACGGTGGGGGGAGAAGTGGGGAGTCACATGATGCAGGGAATGTTACCCCAACTGCTAGAGTCAATTTTATAGTCAAATTCAATTTACCTTCCTTGTCTTGTCCATTTCGAACCATATTATCTGTGGATGTCATCTTATCTTAGGGGTTTCCTCTGCCTTTCTTTCACCAGTACCTTCTACCTTTTTTAGATGTTGTAGCCGTTTTGAAGGCAGGATTGACCAGGCCTTTCACCAGTTCCGTCTACCTTCCTTGGATGTTGTAGCCTTTTGGAAGGCAGGATTGACCAGGTCTTTTTAATAGACACTTGCTCTCTCTTAGAGACTCTTTAAAAGATTGAAAGTGTATTCATTCATTCAAATCAAATTCCTCTTAAGAAGACTGTATTGTTATTCTTCGTTCCTACCTCCAAAGATATGCCTCTCACGCACAACTGCATGTGGGTGTGAGGCTAAATCTAGCCATAATTGTATTGTCCATCTTGGTCTGGGTCTGTGGTGTCAGGCTAAGTTTTTGGGTGGTCCATATGCTACCGGTGTTTGAATGGTTTCATGTGTTCTCACCGCCATGCTGTGTCAGGCTAAATTTTGGGTTGGTTCAAATGCTAACTCTGCTTTAATGAAACTCTGTGTCCTCACCGCCATGCTGTGTCAGGCCTAATTTTTGGGAGGCTCACTTGCTACCTCACTTTTAATGGTTCTCTGTGTCCTCACTGCCATGCTCTGACATTACACTACGTCTGCGGAGAAGCGGGACTGGTTGCCGGGGGCCCACCGATCGCGCCCCCGCCAACCAGCCAGCTGTTTTTTTTTGTTTTTTTTTTTACTCTTACTCTAGTGTGTCAGGCCTAATTTTTGTGAGGTTCCACACCAGCCTCATCTTAAGGCCGGTAATGGCCACTTTATATTTTTTTATTTTCTAACCTTCAATTTAAATTTTAAAATCAACTTGACTTCAATTCAAGTGCAATTTTGCAGGGCTGTCTGGTCATCTATTGTATCTCCAAGATACACGCCACTGTTCAAAGGAACAGACAGTGATAATGGTGGATCCTAATTTAGCATCCTTGTGTTGTCCATTTCGTACCATACAATCTGTGGATGTCAACTTGCGGGTGTTCTCTGCCGTCCTTTAATTTTTTAGCTCGGGGCCTCTTAACCTCTTAACAACGGAGCCACTTTTCGTTTTTGCATTTTCGTTTTTTCCTCCTTGTGTTTAAAAGGCCATAGCACTTGCATTTTCTACCTAGAAACCCACATGAGCCCTTATTTTTTGCGTCACTAATTATAATTTGCAATGACATGCAGAATTTTTGCATAAAGTACACTGCGAAACCAGGAAAAAATTCAGTGTGGTAAAATTGAACAAAAAAAAGCATTTTTTTTTATTTGGGGGGTATTTGTTTGTACGGCATTTGCCCTGGAGTAAAACTGACTTGTTATATATGTTCCTCAAGTTGTTACGATTACAACGATATATAACATGTATAACTTTTATTTTATCTGATGGCTTGTAAAAAATTCAAACCATTGTTAACAAATATATGTTCCTTAAAATCACTCCATTCCCAGGCTTATAACGCTTTTATCCTTTGGTCTATGGGGCTGTGTGAGGTGTCATTTTTTGGGCCATGATGTGTTCTTTCTATCGGTTCCTTGATTGCTGTATACTTATACAGCAAAGATCAATTAGATCGGCACTCGGATGCTTTCGGCTGCTGCAGCCGAAAGCATCCGAGTGCCGAGCCGGAATCAGCGCCATTTTGGCGGAGACCCCGGCCGGAGCAAGGTGTGGATAGCTCCACCGGGACAACGTCCTTAAGAGGTTAAGAAGACTGTATTGTTATTCTTCCTCCCTAACTTCAAAGAGATGCCTCTCACGCACAACTGCATGAGGGTGTGAGGCTAAATCTAGCCATAATCCGGCTATTTAAGTTTAAGGCGCAGCAGCACTGCCGTGGGTAAGCGCCAACAGGCGGTGCTCAAACGTCTGCGAAGGAGCGGGACTGGTTGCCGGGGGCCCGCCGATCGCGCCCTCGCCAACCAGCCAGCTGTTTTATTTTATTTTTTTGTCTAGCTGTGGCCGGGGCCTCACCACCCCTGGTCGAGAGGCATCAGGTGTACCCTTGATGGTGACTGACAGCTGACCTAGCCAGTTAGCTGTCAGCACCTAGGTTTGTGTGCACTATAAATCCCAGCCCCTGGCCTCACTTCAATTTTTTGGGAGGCTCCCTAGCTTCCTCACTCACTTTTAATGGTTCTCTGTGTGCTCACTGCCATGCTGTGTCTGGCCTATTTTTTGGGAGGCTCACTTTCTTCCTCACTCACTTTTAATGGTTCTCTGTGTGCTCACTGCCATGCTGTGTCTGGCCTAATTTTTGGGAGGCTCACTAGCTTCCTCACTCAATTTTAATGGTTCTCTGTGTGCTCTCTGCCATGCTATGTCTGGCCTAATTTTTGGGAGGCTCACTAGCTTCCTCACTCAATTTTAATGGTTCTCTGTGTGCGCAATGCCATGGTGTGTCTGGCCTAATTTTTGGGAGGCTCTCTAGCTTCCTCACTTACTTTTAATGGTTTTCCTCACTGCCATGCTCTGACGTTACACTACGTCTGCGGAGGAGCGGGACGGGTTGCCGGGGGCCCGCCGATCGCGCCCCCGCCAACCAGCCAGCTGTGTTTTTTTTTTTGGTCTAGCCGTGGCCTCACCACCCCCGGTCGAGAGGCATCAGGTGTACCCTTGATGGTGACTGACAGCTGGCCTAGCCAGTTAGCTGTCAGCACCTGGGTTCGTGTGTAATTAGCAGTGAGCTTGGTTGCGTGTGACAAGTGCCGGAACCTGGTGGCGGATCAGCAACTCGGCAGCCTCACACATGTACCATACCTGTCCCACGTCTTCTACCTAGTGTTGCTGCACTTCCTTAAAACTTACCCCAAGGTGCACCGCATCTGTGCGCATTTTCGCAAGTCAACCAGTTAAACTAACCCCAACTGCTACAGTCACATTCAAAGTCAAATTCAAACTCCAAACAACGGTGGCGGGAGAAGTGGGGAGTCACATGATGCAGGGAATGTTACCCCAACTGCTACAGTAAAGTTCATAGTCACATTCAATTTACCTTCCTTGTCTTCTCCATTTCGAACCATATTATCTGTGGATGTCATCTTATCTTACGGGTGTCCTCTGCCATTCTTTCACCAGTACCTTCTACCTTTTTTCAATGTTATAGCCGTTTTTAAGGCAGGATTGACCAGAGCAGTAATGGACATCCATGTTTTTTTTTTTTTTATGTGTGCACTGTATTCTTAAAGGTGTACTCTGGTAATTTTTTCTCTCTCAGATCAACTAGTGTCAGAAAGTTGGTTTGTAGTTTACTTCTATTGAAAAATCTCCGGCCTTCCAGCACCCACCAGCTACTGCGAGTGCTGCAGGAAGTGGTGCACTCCCTCCAGTCCGACACAGCGCTCCCCGCTGCCACCTCCGCCCACGCCAAGAACCGCCCAGAGCAGGAGAGGCCCCCTATGGGGATCTGCTCCTGCTTTGGACAGGTCCCGACACAGAGGCGGCAGCAGAGAGCACCGTGCCAGACCGGAGACAACACACCACCCCCTGCAGGACACACAGCAGCCGGTAAGCACTGAAAGACCCGAGATCTTTTTTTTTTTTTTAAACATATTTTATTAGAGTTTTATATGGCATACCATAGTGAGAAAAACAACAGTGTCATGACATAGAGTGTCAAATCATTTCGCAAAGAAGACATATGACAAGGCAGTTCTGACGTACAATAATCAGAAACATTTTTACAGAAGAAGAAAAACTAAAAGGCCGGTGTAGATCACCAGTAACTGTATAATAAACTAGTGCAAGATATGAGATGGACACCGATTACAAGCAAATGGCATGATAGAAACAACAATGGAAAACTTATCCAAGAACATTAACCAAACTTTAACTAAAATTTGCATGTACCAAAGTGGTGAGTCACTTCTATGACTCTAAGGGGAATGTATTCCAGCGGAGGTAGGCCATTATACAGTCATATACCCAAGTCGGCTACAGTGAGGATTTTCGTGTTGGGGGAACGAGGGCCTCAGGGAATATCTGTTGTAAAGGGTGGTCACAAGGTTCATTTCAATAGACTGTCATTGACAGGAGAATCCTGGAACCTTGAGATTCCCTAGTGAGCCTTTAAGGTCTTCTAGACAATACCATTCCGTTAGTTTAAAGTGTTTCATTAATGCCAACCTCTTATCAGCGGAGGGCCAGTGATGGAGGTACCTTCTCCATTTGGAAAAGAAAGTCTTAGCCCTTTTTTCCTTGTCTCTAAGGCTGGGTTCACACACAGTATACTTCAGGCAGTATTTGGTCCTCATGTCAGGTCCTCATGGCAACTAAAACCAGGAGTGGATTAAAAACACAGAAAGGCTAAGTCCACATAATGTTGTAATTAAGTGGATGGCCGTCATTTAATGGCAAATATTTGCTGTTATTTTAAAACAATGGCTGTTGTATTGAAATAATGGCCATTATTTACTGTTATATGGCAGCCATCCACTCAATTTCAACATGATATGAACATAGCCTTTCTGTGTTTTCAATCCACTCCTCAGTAATTGTAGGGGAGGACGGCTGAATCCAATGTTTTAGGATACACTTCAGTGCCGCTAGGAGAACCAAATGAACCCCTTTAGGAGACAATAGATGACTGATAGGGAATCTCTCCTCGTGGAAGGGCCTATGAGTGAGTCAAAGGGGTTGGACGATTCCACACTGTCACTATGAATTACCAGAGAATTGAAAAAGGACCGCACCTGAGAGAATTGCAGAAATTGCGACTGAGGGAGGTTGTATTTGTCAGCAAAAGATTGCCACATGTGAAATTTATTGGTGGACGGGTTCAATAGGTCAGCAAATGAGTTAATATGACGAGCTCTCCACACTTTGTACAGAGGATTGGACTGACCCTGTGGAAAGCCTGGTGAGCCCCATAAGGGATAGTATTTGGAAAGGCAGTAAGGCATATTAAACAATTCCGTACTGCCTTCCACGTAGCTATCGTGTCTGTCAGAAGTAAATTAGATTTCACATAAGTTGGCAACTGGGACAGTTTGGTGTGCAATAGTGCCGACAGCTTCCATGGTTCAACCATCTGAGACTCCAGTCCATAGTTAGAGAAATAAGCAGTAGATAGGATCCAGTCGCGTACATGTCGAAACATTGCAGCAACATTATATAATCTGATGTCTGGCAATTTTACCCCCCCTTCAGAGGTAGGGAGACAGAGAACATCATACGCTATGCGAACTCTTTTGCCTTGCCAGATAAACTTGTTAAAGATGCTTTTTAATTTAGTGATATCATTATGTCGTATGAGTAGAGGAATCGTTTGCATGGGGTATAGAAGCTTCGGGAAGGACATCATTTTTAGTAAATGAATGCGGCCCATAAGGGATAGGGGGAGGGAGGACCATTTTCTGAGTTCATGTTCGATTCGGTGAATAAGCGGGGGGTAATTTAAGTTGTAGAGGGAGAGTGGAGACTTGCCAATTTTTATGCCCAAATATGTGATAGCGGTATTGTTTATGATGATCAAGGGCGGAAGTTTGGATTTATCAGGGGTGTGACTTAGGGGAAGGAGTTGACATTTGTCCACATTAACTTTGTACCCCGAGAAAGATCCAAAGAGGGCAAAGACTTTCAATAAAGCCGGGAGGTGTTCCTGGGGAGAATTCATGAATATTAATATTAGCCTTTCTGTGTTTTCAATCCACTCCTGGTTTTGGTTGCTATGAGGACCTGACATGAGGACCAAATACTGCCTGAAATATACGTAGTGTGAACCCAGCCTAAGTGTGTATATGAGTTCATGGTGTAACAGTAAATCAATGTATTCTCGCAGCTCAGTAATTGTAGGGGAGGACGGCTGAATCCAATGTTTTAGGATACACTTCAGTGCCGCTAGGAGAACCAAATGAACCCCTTTAGTTGCTACAGTCAGCGTGGTTTCACTAGTACCTGCAGTCGAGTCTGGGGGAATTTTCGGTATATAATGGAGGATATAAGACAACATGTCTAGTTCCAAATCCAGATTCCATACTGATTTAATAAGGGAGCGCACTTCCAACCAATAAGCCTGTATGTGTGGGCAATGCCATATGCAGTGATCCAGATCTGCTCCTGGCAAGTGATATTTTGGGCACTTATCTAGGTGTATGACTGATGTGTCTCTATATGGTAAATTAAAGGCATAGGTAGCTCTATGCAGTATACGTAGATGCATTTCTCTCAGCGATTCATTTGGGGTAGACTGTCTAACGTGCTGAATACCAGTTTTCATCTGGAGAGATAAGTCAGTTCTAGATAGTTTGGAGTTCCATTTACCTAATGCTCTGGCCACTAACGTCTTCTGACAATGACGTTTGTCAGAATTTGGATTTATCAGGGGTGTGACTTAGGGGAAGGAGTTGACATTTGTCCACATTAACTTTGTACCCCGAGAAAGATCCAAAGAGGGCAAAGACTTCCAATAAAGCCGGGAGGTGTTCCTGGGGAGAATTCATGAATATTAACGTGTCATCAGCAAAGCATGCGATTTTGACCTCCCGATTGCCGACTGATATGCCTCTAAAGGTTGTAGAGTGGATGAGAAAGTGAGCAAGAGGCTCGATAGCCAAATTAAAAAGGAGAGGAGATAAGGGACACCCTTGACGGGTGCCCTTTTGCAAGGAGAAAGGATTTGAGAGAATGCACGGTAAATGAATTTTTGCTAAAGGGTTCTTGTAGATAATTTTGAGAGAGTTGGGAAAGTGGCCCTGTATGCCGAATTTGTTGAGAGTCATGTCCAGCCAGGCCCAGCTGACGTTGTCAAAAGCCTTCTCGGCGTCTACCACAAAGAGAGCTGGAGCCTGGCTGGAGTAGAGCCTCTTAGAAACCATAGCCTGAACGGCAAGGACCGTGCGGAGATTGGAGACCGCTGCCCTCCCCTTGATTAAACCAGTCTGGTGTTCTTCAATTAGGTCAGGCATAATATCACTAAGGCGATCCGCCATTATCTTGGATAGGAGTTTTAAATCCTGATTTATCAGGGATATGGGTCTGTATGCCGTGGGGGAAAGAGGATCCTTTCCGGGTTTATGGAGCACTTTTATGTGGGCCAGATCTCCTAATGGTATCCCTCCTGTAGAACAACGTTAAACAGTGTGGTAAGGTCAGGGGATATGGCATCAGCTAATATTTTGAAATATTCCCCAGAAAACCCGTCAGGCCCTGGGGCTTTATTGTTATTCAGGGATTTGATCACTGTTAAGACCTCAGCAGAGGTGATAGGGGCGTTCAACCGCGTGAGTTGTTCTGGGGATATGGAAGGGAGGTTGAGGGAAGCTAAGAATGATGAGCCCGCAGTTAAATCTAATGGGTTCTGGGTGTATAAATCCTCGTAGAACTTTTTAAAGACCCCCGCTATGGCTCTGGAATCAGTTTGGATATTCCCTGTACTGTCTTTAATAGCTCTGATGTTCTGTGGATTCCTACGCCCTCTGGCCAGATTTGCCAGCATTTTCCCCAACTTATTCCCGAATCTGTACATATTAGCTAAGTAGTTATCCCTATGAAAAGATTCGAGGGCATCTAGCGCAATATCAAAGTCGCTCTTGGCCGTTATCCACGCTTCTTTGGTAGTCTCAGATGGTCGAGTCAGGAAATCTGTGTACGTTGTTCTCACTGTCTGAGTGCCTTTGTTATATGATGCTGTGGCCTTCTGGAGGTGGAGATGAAAGAAATGATCTTCCCCCGGAGAACACCTTTGGAGGTTTCCCAAAAAAGAACTGGGTTGTCTCTGTGATCAATGTTGTCTGACAGAAACTCCTGCCACCAAGATAGGAGTTGCTGGAAATTAATGTCAGCCGCCAGGTATGTGGGAAACCTCCAAACTCTATCAGCTCCCACCCGGACGTCGTCCCTAATAGAGATGCTTGTAGGGGAGTGGTCGGAGATGACCATGTCATAGATGTGGGATTGGCCCGTTTTGCTCAGTAGTGAAGGCGATATAAGGATATAGTCCAATCTAGACCATGCTTGCTGAGAATTTGAATAGTGGGAGTATTCCCTGTCTATGGGGTGTGAGTGTCTCCAACTATCTAAAAGGTGAGTCGAGTCTAGTAGCGGTTGTAAAAATAAATCAGCCACAACGTTAGACGGGTGAACTGGTCTGGATCGTTTGCGGTCTTCAAGACTGTTAAGCACAGAATTGAAGTCCCCGCAGAGGATCTTGTCAGTGTTTGCATCTTGTATTAGGAGGGACTCCAATTTGGAAAAAAATGGGCGTCTGTCCGAGTTGGGGCCATATACATTATATAGGGAAAGTCTCCCTGCCGGTGTGTCTAGTACTAGAGTATGTATGCGGCCTTCATCGTCATCCTGCTGGTCAACTACAGAGTAAACTAAGCGTTTATGTAAGAGTGTTATTACTCCTCCCTTCCCGTTCACGGCTGAGGAGCCAAATGTCTCTCCTACCCACAGCTTGGACATTCTAAAGAATTCAGGAGGTGAGATTCTTGGAGGAAAGCAATATCCGCTTTCAGGCGTTGTAGATGACGCAACACTTTAGAACGCTTGGCAGGGGATCTGAGACCCTTCACGTTCCATGATATAATTTTCATGTCACACTAAACTATAGCCGGTGGGAAGAGAGACAGTTGACTGTAAGCCAGTGACATATGACCCGATCATATTGAATACATTCATCATAGGTACATGCAGAAATACAAATGCAAAAGGAAACTTAAAAACTATTAATATACAACGGCCGTTAGGCAAAACTGAAAAAACTGAAAACAAGGCCACTAAAGGCATCACGAGAAATAGTATGAGTAGTGACTTCACTTTTTTTCGCGGGGAGGGAGTGGATCTCGGGGTCTCGCTCCATTAAATAGTAGATCAAAGAATCAAACTAAGATCGCCGAGGACAGGTGAAACATTCGTGTCCGGGCGCTCACTGAAAAAAAAAACTGGCCAGTATCAAGGCCTATAGGGGCATACACAGGGAAAAATAACAAGAGTAGGAGAGTATCAACATAATTATGAAAACCTTATGAGTACCACAAGAGTACCGTTAGATGGTAGCATATAACCTGATAGGTGCGGTAATGTCCCGGTCAGTCCATGGAATCCTGATTGGAGTCCGGGCTGTCTCTTCTACGGCGTTTATGTTTCTCTAGGGTGGCAGCTGGTTCTGAGATGCCCATGTAGTGCGTCGCATCCTCGGGCATGCGGAAGGTTTCAGCAGATCCATCAGGTTTAAAGATGCGGAGAGTGGCTGGGAATTGCAGGGAGAGATGTACTTATTTCTTGACTAAGGCTGTGCATATGAAAGAAAACGCCTTGCGTCTTTTGGCGATCTCGGCAGAAAAATCACTGAACAGTAGAATTTTATGGCCTCTGATCATAGTATTCGACTGATTTTTCTTGTAGGCTTGTAGGATAGCTTGCTTGTCTGCATAGTTCAAGTATTTTGCAATAGATTGTCGGGGTTTAGGTGCAACGTTTTTGCTGGATGAAGTACGAGGGGGACCGATTCTATGAGCCCGTTCGACCAGGCATGGAGAAGGTTTACCGAGAACAGTAGGCAACTCCTCAGCAAAGATTTGGTGCAGACAAGATGGTGGAATGCTCTCAGGGAGATCCACGAGCCGCAAGTTGCTCCGCCTAGATCTGTTTTCCAGGTCTTCAGATTTTTCCTGTAAGGACTTTATCATTCTCTGCGATAGCTGCAACTTTGTTTTTGCATAAGACAGTTCTGATTCAACAACATCTAAACGTTCCTCCAACTCAGCGATTTGACCCGTGTGTTTGGCCACTTCACCCTGTATTTGTGACAGGGATGCTGATATGGTGGCATCTAATGATGCTTTTAGATCGGGGCAGAGCACTTTCGCCACTTCAATTGCTAGGGACTTACATGTGAGTTGTAGTCCCGGGATCAGAAGATCTCCTGCGGCATCAAGGTCAGAGGCTTGGGCGCCTGTCTGCTGCTGCTGATTGCTGAGCTCCGTGTCCTGTGCCGGGTTGACGGGCGCCATCTTAGCTTTCCCCGACTCACGCTGAGGTAAGGCCGCCGGCTGTGATGTGTGTGACGCCTCTCCGCTCCGGACCAAATACCTCTCCATATGCTGCCCGGTAACTCCGGTACTGATCTCCACTAAGGAAAACCGGCAATGCAGGTGGTGAGGAGGCGGGAGGACAGATATATCTAGCACGGCACGGAGCTGCACCAGCAAGCTGCTTATATCCGTGCGCCGGAACCGGAAGTGTGGACATCCATGTTGACTACTGATGGGCCTTTACTGGCATCCAAGTTGACTTCTGCTGGGCCTTTACTACCATCCATGTTGACTACTGCTGTGCCTGCCCTTGCCTCCATGTTGGCTACTGCTGGGCCTTAACTGGCATCCATGTTTACTGCTGACTACTGCTGTGCCTGCCCTTGCCTCCATGTTGGCTACTGCTGGGCCTTAACTGGCATCCATGTTGACTACTGCTGTGCCTGCCCTTGCCTCCATGTTGGCTACTGCTGGGCCTTAACTGGCATCCATGTTGACTACTGCTGGGCCTTTACTGGCATCCATGTTGACTACTGCTGTGCCTGCCCTTGCCTCCATGTTGGCTACTGCTGGGCCTTAACTGGCATCCATGTTGACTACTGCTGGGCCTTTACTGGCATCCATGTTGACTACTGCTGGGCCTGCCCTTGCCTCCATGTTGGTTACTGCTGTGCCTTAACTGGCATCCATGTTGACTACTGCTGAATACTGCTGTGCCTGCCCTTGCCTCCATGTTGGCTACTGCTGGGCCTTCACTGGCATCCATGTTGGCTACTGCTGCTCCCGGGAGTTCTCTGTGTGCTCAATGCCATGCAGTGTCTGGCCTAATTTTTGGGAGGCTCACTTGCTTCCTCGCTCACTTTTAATGGTTCTCTGTGTGCTCAATGCCATGCTGTGTCTGGCCTAATTTTTGGGAGGCTCACTTGCTTCCTCACTCACTTTTAATGGTTCTCTGTGTGCTCAATGCCATGCTTTGTCTGATATAATTTTTGGAAGGCTCACTGGCTACGGCTTCTATCTTGTTCACTCTGTCCTTACCGTCATGCTGTGTCAGGCTAAATTTTGGGGTGTTTCATCATATGCTACCTCTGTTTTAATGATTCTCTGTGTTCTCACTGCCATGCTGTGTCAGGATGAGTTTTTGGGTGGTCCATATGCCTACCTCTGTTTTAACCAGGCTGTTGCACAGAATTAGGCACAATGGTGCCATTAGGCAGCCTCAGAGGCATGCATACATGCTGTCCCTGCTGTTTCCTATCCATTTCCGTTGTGTTTCCATCAATTCCTGAGGTTGACAGGTTTTCACACAACCTTCTCTCTACCGAACTTGAGTCTCCTGCAAAAAAGCTCGAGTCTCCCATTGACTTCAATGGGGTTCGTTACTCGAAACGAGCGCTTGAGTATCGGGAAATACTCGTCTCGAGTAACGAGCACCCGAGCATTTTAGTACTCGCTCATCACTAAAGCTTAAGTTATGGTTGTGTAAATTGAGTGAGGTGGTTGACCTCGATGATCAGTTGATTGTATGTTTGTTATTTTACTAATAAATGAAGTGCACTTCCAGTCCTTTATCCAATTTCTTATGTAAATATTAATTTAGCAAATCCAGAGATGTAAATCCAGATTATGCATTCTGGCTGTCTACAGAAGGATAGATTTAACATGTACACAATGCTGCCAGTTTACCATTCATTTATATATTGTAGAAAACATAACCCTTCACGAAGGAGCTAAATTAGTTTCAGCGCATAAGTAAACCTCACACCAAGTCCCCAACCTCACCAACACATCACCTTCACTTACAGTACAGACACCTAATTTATTACAGAAAAAAATGCTAAACCAATCATAGAAGCCAAATATCTGTCATGAATGTTCCATAAACATAGCATATGAAACCGCTTCTGTAACAAAACAGTAAGTGAGCTAGTGGCAGTCACTGTCTTGGTGATAGTTGCTTAATTGCCCAATTGGTGAGTGGCCCATGATTGGATGTGTGCCCTAACCTAGCAAGATTTAGGAAACTAAATTATTGGTAATACTGCCCTGAGGATTTATTTATTTATTCTAATGCAAAAAAATGGTTTTTATTGGCACTAATATCCTCTTAAAAATTTAAGTAGAGCCCCCATAATAAAATCACAAGGTTTCAAATTCTACTCGTAGAACCCCAAAGGTGGATGGGATCACTATACCAAGGTATTACAATTCATTATATGTTAAAGGGGAAGTCCAAAAGTTATGAAAATAAGTAAAAGACACTTATTATGGGAAACACACCTAAAATGCATTTTCTCTCCATTTAGCATTGGCGTGTCCAGGTCTCTGTAAAGTTGGTCATGTCATGTCACATAAACTGCCGACACTGCCAACACTTTAAAGTCCAGGCAAAATAATTTTTAGATATGTTATTGCCTAACAAAAGTTATGAAAATTACTAATAGACACTTATTATGGGAAACCCCCCTATAGCGCATTTTCCCTGCACTAGAGCGTTGGCGTGTTCAGGTCTCTGTAAAGTTGGTAAAGTGACATAAACTGCCGACACCTGCTGCAGCATGGGGCGACAGACTGGGGCAGCAGGTGTCGGCAGTTTATGTGACGTGATATCACCAACTTATGGTGCATTTACACAGACAGATTTATGACAAATTTTGGAAGCCAAAGCCAGGAATGGATTTGAAAAGAGGATAGATCCCAGTCTTTCCTTTATAACCTGATCCCAGATTATAGTCTGTTCCTGGCTTTGGCTTCAAAGATCTGTCAGATAAATCTGTCTGTGTAAACGCACCATTTAAGAGACCTGAACACACCAATGCTGAAGTGGAGAAAAAATGCACTATAGGTGCATTTCCCATAATAAGTGTCTATTAGTAATTTTCATAACTTTGCTGGGCAATAACATTTCTAAAATCTATTTTGCCCGGACTTCCCCTTTATTAAAGTGACTCTCCAGACACAGACAAGGGGTAGGCAGGGTAGGCACTTACCTAGGACACCACTGCCGACCCAACCCAGGGGGGGGGCACAGGTGATCACTGACTCTGATTTTTTATTTTTTTTTATCTGCAAGCATATCCTCAGAATGCTTGCTTGGAGGTGAAAGCCGACCTGGCAACGGACTTCTGTTTTCTCACTTTGTCACTTGCCCTGAACACTGCAGCAGGTGTATAGAATGCAGGGAGCAGCACAGAACTTCCATAGCCTGCCTTTGGCTTAGACGCACACAGAATAACGTTATTTAACCTGCGGGTATCTGCTGTCAGAGTAAGGCCTCTATTACTTGGGGCGATGCAGAGGCGTAAACGAGTACTGTCAGTGCTTACTTGCTCTTCATTCCCCACTCGCTGCTGCAATATTACACGTGTTGGCAGCAAGTGGGGAGCTGGGGGGGGGAGTCTGCCCGGTTGATCACTAGATTGTCCGGGCAGCCCGTAGAAGATAGCAGAGGTCTGTTGCTGCCGCTCCTATTCCATCTTAGTCTTTTGTCTTTCAACATGTTGAAAGGCAACAATAGACAATGATCAGCCGACATCATTTATGTCGGCTGATTGTTGTCTTCTATTACACTAGATGATTAGCGGCCAAATACGGCAGAATACAGACAATAATTGTTTCATGTAAAAGGGCTTTAGGTATGTACTGTTTATTTATTTTTGCAGACAAGGACACTGTCTATACTGGGAGGCACCTGGCTACTTAAAGTGGGACAACTACCTACTAAGTGGCATATAGCTTCTGGAAGCACTAGATACCTACTGGGGGGGGGGCTACCTATTGGACAGCAGCTATTTATCTATGGGGAAGTCTGGCTGCCTATAAAATCAACTACCTATTGAAGGAGGCATTTAGCTACCTATGTTTAGGACACTTGGCAAGCTACAGAGGGCCAAATACCTACTAGGGAAAGCACATATTTATTTGGGGGCATATACCTACTAGGGATACTGCAGAGTCTGTTGGCATTATTATTATTATTATTATTATTATTATTATTATTATTATTATTATTACCTATCTACTTGTAACAGCTATTTACCTAAAGTAGTATTGGGATATTTATCAGTCACTGTCTGGTGGTTATGTTTTCTTTGTATATGGTTGATCTCTTCATTATTTTGTAGCAGTATGACTATTATTTAGGGGTATGTATATAGTAGCCTAGGGCACGGAAATTAGTTAAAAATAACATGTGCAGGGAATTATTTTCTACATAGAATCCTGGGTAGCAACCAGGGTACCAACGCAGCCATTGTGGAAGAAAAACATTGTGGTGCAATCTATTATTTGGATCTGTCACACTAACAGTAAATGTAAATTCTTTAACACTAATATATGTCAAAATAGTGTCCTGAGTAATACGGAAAAGGTATATGCATGCATTTACAATTTGTCAAAATGTAGATTTAATACCATGTTCTGTATAATCTCCCCCATAGAGATTATAAAAGAAGAAAAATCTTTCATCACAAGCTTTTTGAATGTGTAACAGAAGACCTGATGATTGGTAAATTGCATTTCATCATAACAGAATTGTGTTGAGCAGTGACCCAATGAAATTCCTGCTCAGTGACTCCTATGGATCTGTTAACACCTTTGACTTTCCAATGATAGTTTGTCATGTCATTGCCCAGATTATTTATTACTCTGACTGAATCACAGTGATGTGAAAAACTATACAGAATTCTTTATGAGCTCATGTGAAAATTTAGCATGCCGTCTGACATAAAAAATGTCTATATACATTGCAGATAAATGAACAAAAATAAAGTGCATCAGGATTCCTAAAATTATATAACATCAGCTCATAGTTAAAATACTGTTTTAACTATGAGCTAAAATACTGTTCTTTAATAACTGCATATTAAAATTACTTACTACAGACATTGTGTATGTGGACCAAATGATTTTTACATTCTTTGTGGGTTTCCGGAGTTATAAAAGTTGAACTTATTTTCAGGCTGCATTTGTACCCCCATATGTTTTAAGACTTGCAGTTTGCAACCTGCTCCTAATCTAAATAATAATACCTCCCACCAGGTCAACATATTAGTTCTTCAGTAACTAAATAAGACATAGAAACATAGAAGATACACATGGTCCATCTAGTCTGCTCTTTTTAGGATTTCCTTTCTTATTATCTTAGGATAGATATATGTTTATCCCTGGCAATGTTTACATTCAGTTATTGGGGATTTACCCACCACATCTGCTGAAAGTTTGTTCCAAGCATCTACTACTCTTTTAGTAAAGTGATATTTCTCATATTGCTTATGATCTTTCCTCTAACCTCTCACTGTGTCCTCTTGTTCTTGAGTTCAGGTTTTTCCTAAAAACACTTCTCTCCAGAACCTTATTTAGTGCTTTAACATACTTAAAGATTTCAATCATGTCCCACATTTCTCTTCTTTTTTCCAGACTATACAGATTCAGATGCTTAAGTCTTTCCTGATATATTTTATGCCTAACACCCTCCACCATTTTTGTAGCTGGTCTTTGGACCCGTTCTATTTGTATCAATATCTTTTTGTAGAACTAGACAAGGTATTTTAGATGTGGTCTCATCAGAGCTCTATACACAGGATCACAATCTCCCTCTTTCTACTGGTTATACCTCTAGCTAAACAGCCCAGCAAATACCACCATATTGTTACTAAATAAAAACCACTTTACACAGACCAGTATCACCAATCACATTACTATACAAGGACCAATAATTCTACCAAAACATGACCACTAACATTACCATCACATGCCGACTGTAAAACACCACCAAACTAATACTGAATAAAACCCATGAAGTGGTGACCCTAGCTCTACACAGGCGGCTTGACAGACAGTATAAGAGGTTACTGATGTCTCCCTTGGTTCCCTGCAATTTATGAATGAATGATAGGTAAATTAGTTGGGGTGAAGGGAGGGGGGATTGAGGGTGTAGGTCTCCAGTGGGTAGGTAATTTCCCTATTAGGTAGATGCCCCCAGTAAGTAGATAATTCCCCGTACCAATAGGTAAAAGCCCCCAGTAGGTTGGTAATCCGTCATTAGAAATATTCTACGTAAGTAAATGGCCCCAGTAAGTAGGTGAAATCCCCCCCATTAGGTAGAATCTCCTAATAGGTAGATATGCCTGAGTCAACTTGGTAGATGCCCTCAGTAGGTAGAACCCCTTCCTCATTAGGTAAATTCACACAGTAGGTAAACCCCCAACAGGTTAATGACCCCAGAAAAAAATTATATTAGTAAAAATCCAAACTTTTTGTAATTCATTTCTTCCTTGCTTCTGTATACCAAACAGCCCAGAGGTAAGAGGTGATGCACTATGCATCACAGCTTCTACTCATTATATAAGCTGCTCAATGTACTGTACAGGAGCAGGGGCTCCAGCCTTTGTCATGATCAATCGCATTGGGGAACTTCCAAATCAAGATCTAAATCCGAAAAGAATCTGACATTATTTTAATCTTATCCAAAACAAAATCCAGAACAGATTTCCTCTTTTCTATTATGAATTGTGACTTTCATTTCCCAATCAGGAAAAGCAGCCCCCTTGTCCATTACTGTATCACAGCCAGGGGAGATGGACCTAGAAGCTGTCAGTGACTACACACAGCCCTTAGCAACAGGTAAAAGAACGTGGCTGCTTAATGCCTGTAAGCAGGACCATATTTGCCACTAAAGACTTGTGGGCTTGTGCCTAGGATGGCAGTGTAAGGTCCCTATTACACCGAATGCGTACTTGGCCAATTATTGACCGTCCTTGCCAATAATGATTTGGTGTAATAGGTCACGTTAAAAGACAACAATCAGCTGCCATGCACAATTTCGGCTACTCGCTGTTTTTTAACATGTTCAATCAAAACTATAACGACACCGAAGGTCTGCTGCCCGACACTCTGTGTAATAGGAGCTGCAGCAGCAGACCCTCGCTCTCCGCAAAGGGCCACCCCATTAATGAACCTCCCGCAGCTCCCTGTGGCCTCTCTGCTTTTCCCTGCCTGATGTCTATGCGTGTAAGAGCACAGACAGCGAGGAGGGAGGAAGCAAGTGCTGATCTAACAGGTTGATGCTTGTTTCCTCCTCTTCGTTATGCTGTGTAATATGGACCTTAAAGGACAAGTGCCATGAAAAACTTTTTCCCAGTAATTGAAGCACATTACAAAGTTATATAACTCTGTAATATGCTTCAATCACCTATCTGCCTCCCTTCCCTGTCTTTTCCCCCCTCCACCCCCCACCAGGAAGTGTCCTAACTCACACAGACCTGATTACTGCCGTCACCGTCACCAGGCAGCTCCTTCTTGTGAGGATGAGTCATCAGCAGGAGGGCTGCTCTAGGTCCTGTTACACCAGCCTCCCCCTCCCCCTCCTTGTCAGGTGACTCTGCTTGCTCAGCTTATCTTCTCTAGTGACATGACTCCTTCACTGAGTCCACGGCAGCAGGAGAGAAGGTATGAGGGGAGGGGGGAGCTGTCTATGTGCCGGAGTCAGTCTGAGGGAAGATAAGCATGACATGTGACAAGTGATGGCTTGCAGTTGTTCAGCCAATGGGAGCTGAGCAAGCCTGTCACCTGACAAGGCAGGGGAGGGGGGAGGCTAGTGTAACAGGAGAAGGAGCTGAGAGAAGAGCTTGGTGACGGTGACGACAGTAATCAGGTCTGTGTGAGTCAGGACACTTCCTGGTGGGGGGTGGAGGGGGGAAAAGACAGGGAAGGGAGGCAGATAGGTGATTGAAGCACATAACAGAGTTATATAACTTTGTAATGTACTTCAATTACTGGGAAAAAGTTTTTCATGGCACTTGTCCTTTAAGGGGAGAAACACTTAAAGGGGTAGTGAGGCGGTAAAGAATTATTGACAGAATAACACACATTACAAAGTTATACAACTTTGTAATGTATGTTATGTCTGTGAATGGCCCCCTTCCCCGTTTCCCACCACCCCCACCCGTGTACCCGGAAGTGTGGTGCGCTATACATACCTGTCACGTGCCGACTCGTCTCCGATCTTCAGTCTGCGATGTCGTCTTCGGACAGCCGGGCCGAATCCCTCCGAGCGTCCTGAGTGCCGGCCGCCCTTTTCAACGTCATCGGCTGCTCAGCCGCGATTGGCTGAGCATAACTGTGCTCAGCCAATTGCGGCTGAGCATCTGATGACGCTGAAAAGTCAGACTCACCTGTGGCAACCCTGCAGAACAGCTGACCAGTGGGTTTTTGTGATGTCATAAGTCAATTCTTTGCAAAGAGAGCCAAGTGAGATGACATTGAGACAGATAGACAGACGGGACTCCGAGCAGAGTCCACAGTGGAAGTCCACGCTCGGAAGTTCCGCTTGTTTTACTTAGTGTGAACGGTCCCTAAAGGAGAAGTCCAGCGATTTTAAATAATTGGCAGTGGGCAGGGGGAACATAATAAACAATCATTACTCACCTCTCCCCATGCACTTCGTCCCAGACTTCGGGAACCCAGCTAAAAGGCATTTTACCCCCCAAACCCCCCCCCCCCCCCCCCAGCTCTGATTATGTCAAGGCATGGGGGAAAATGCTGACCTGGTTGAGATGTTTTTTTTTTACAGCGCCGGATTCTTCTTTAAGATGCTGCATGCAGCTCCACTTCCAGTACAGCTTCTTCTCTGTCCTGAGACATGACACTGCAGTCTGCACCCCCAGCACGCAGACATAGGTGTAACGATGTCGGCAAACTATACAGGGAACAAATATTCTCACTGTTCATATATCATCATACTATTTATAATATAAAAATAGTATACTAGTATACGGCGGAGCTCTCGAAGACACTGATGTCCAGTTTTGAAAAAGGAAAAAAGGAAAAAAAAAATGGATAGAAAAAACATAGTGTGAACCCAGCCTTAGTCAATAGTAAAATAAAAGAGTTGTGGCTTTCGGAACTTGAGTAGGAAAAAATGCTAATTGAAATTTCACTGTAGAAGTGAGCACTTTAAAGAGGTTGTCCAGGTTTAGAAAAACATGACTGCTTTCTTCCAGAAACAGCACCTCTCCTGTCCTCAGGTCAGGTGTGGTATTGCAGCTCAGTTCCATTGAAGTGAATGAAGCTGAATTGTAACAACAGTGTTGGGGACAGTGTTGATAGTATTTTTGCAAGAGAGTAGCTTTTATTTATGTAATGCTGGATAACCCCTTTAAGGCCCCTCTCTTCCCCAGGGCACATGATCTTTCATGGCACTACTGACCAGAGACTGAAGCTGCCACCCTCATTATAACGTATACCGTAGGACATTTTTCTGTGACCCGCTAGACAATAGTGCAGGGAGGTGTTTGGCTTTTGCAGCTTAACCACTTGGATAATGACAAAATGTATTGTAACTTTTATATTCCAATAAACATGATTTACTGACTAAGCTGACTTAAAAAACTAGTGAAATGACTAAACCGCACTAGACTCAACAAACAGCGAAATAAGGAAAGACATTTTCCTGCAGAGAATAAATGCCCTGCCTGTACAGCCTTACACCCAGTCATTTGAGGATGCTGTAAACAAGCGGTCTGCACAAAGTAAAAAAGAAAGGAATAATCCAGTCTAAGAATAAAGTGCCACACACTGGACAGTTTTGTCTCCAAATGAGCAGCTGTGCCGCAAACTGCCCGCACGCTATAAATATATCTTCTATGTCATTCGGTGGACTTGCTGCCAATATAAATTCAATCCTTTAACTTCTAGTTTACCAAATGTAGGTGAAGTTTTAGATGAATAATAAGGTATGGTTACATCGTTTGTACAATTAAAAAAAGAGATGTCTATCAAGTTCAATTAAGAATATGAACCAAGGGTGGCTACGGTAATGACTGCTTATTACTTCAGTAGCCACATCCTATCCCTACCGCTTGTTATCCACGACAGCCATACTTCTAAAACTAATTATGATTTTTATTCAATAGAATATTACATTCTCTGATTGTCCAGGCCTAGGGATGTAAATGACCACCCTGTAAATGACCACAGTTGGGTATTCACAACTACAATGACAAGTCAGTAGTGTACTACCATCAAATAATAAGCACTAGAGATGAGCGAATAGTGAAATATTCGAAAATTCGATTCGATCAGCCCCCGATATTCGTATATTTGATCGAATATCCAATCCCATTATAGTCTATGGGAGAAAAATCCTCGGGACTTTGAAATCAATATTTGACCACTTGGAGGTCACCAAGTCCAAAATGACACCTCAGGAAATGTTGCCAACACCTCTGGAATGCATCTGGGACTCCAGGGGAAGCATGCCTGGCTGCATCTAAGTTTTGGGGGTCCCTTCCTACCCAAGGGCCATATTACACAGGACAATTATCGTTTTCTAACTATTGTTTGCTAATCGTCCGCTAATTGTTGGCTAATCGTTTGCTGTAATTCCACATTCGTTCTCTCAAGTTATGCATTTGTTCACTACTCGTTCAGTGTAATTGCACATGGATCAGAACTAACGACTATAGTTTTGTGTAATATGGTGAATGATTTCAGGTTAACTATAAACAATCTTGTTTGCAATTGTTTATTGTTTGTCGGTAAACGTTAAAAACCGCTTCGTCTAATAGGACCCTGAACAAACTGTCTCAATACAGCTTCTAAATCTCTGCTTTCTATACTTTTAGCCCTAACAAGGGGGTTCCCTCCTACCTAACTTCACCTAAAAGCTAATTCTCCCTGGTATAAAGTCTCTCCCTCTCTAGCTCCAACCAGCAAGTGACTCTGAATCTGAAATCCCCTATTCGTATACTAAGGAGGTGACATAGTTTAGCAAGCCAATCACAGTTAAAGGGAACCATTCACACTGTGGCCCCAGCAGAAACTAAAAGGTCAATATACTTACCACATCGCTCCCGGTCCCATCCCGGATCCCGTTGTTGACACGGAGAAATTGCCGATTCTTCTTCTCGCGCCCATTATGGTAATGAGCGCCGCCGGGTCCGAAGTCCAGTCTTCTCCCCGCCTCCGACACTTGATTGACGCCGGGTCCTCTTCCTCCTAGTCTTCTTTCTTCTCGCCGGATCCCGCGCAGGCGCTCTGAGTCGTTTTCGGCGCATGCGCAGTTCACAATTGAAGCCGCTGCGCAGCTTCACTGTTTACTGCGTGTGCGCCGATTGTCTCGAACACCTATCCTGTTTACCGCGCAGGCGAAGAAGAGGTGACGAGACCATCGCAACGGCGCCTGCGTGGGAATTCGTCAGAAGACTGAAGACGTCAATCAAGTTCCAGGAGGCGTGGATGGGCGGCGACGAGAAGAGGACCTCATGAATAAGTTGGACTCGTCCGTCGTTTCCTATGGACGTTGGACTCATCTCAGCTCATTACCATAATGGGCGGGAGAAGAGGAATCGGCGATTTTTCTGTGTCAACAACGGGATCCAGGACTGGACCGGGAGCAATGTGGTAAGTATATTGACCTTTATGTCACTGTATGTCAGTTTCTGCCGGGGGCCATGGGGTGAGTGGTTCCCTTTAAAGCTTTTTTTTAAAGTCCTGCCTTTCCTAGTGCCTCATCCTCTAAAAAGAAAAATAGCATATGCACAAAAAATGGTAGCACATCGGGGGCGTGGTTTGCCTATGGAGGAGTGAGCAGCACGGCGCTTGAGCTCCTGGTCCTCGGCCGCCTTCCCGCCACCTTAAAGTGTCACTGTTGTGAATTTTTTTTTTGCAGAAATCAATAGTCCAGGCGATTTTAAGAAACTTTGTAATTGGGTTTATTATCCAAAAAATGCATTTTTATCATGAAAAAGCAGTTTGAAGCTCTCCCCCCTGTCTTCATTGTTCTCCTATGGAGAGAGCTAAAGAAAAGACCAAAACAGGACAACAAAGAGTTAATCTACAAATCCCTCACGTGATATCTCCTGTGACAGTCACCAGTGACCTGTCTGAGCTCGGATTACAGCTGTCACCCAGCTCCGTGCCTGTAATCCTCTGTTATCTGCTTTCTGCTGCCGGCTAACTCCCTCCTTCCTCCTCCCCCCTCCCCTCTCCCTAGAACAGACAGGGGACGACTCCTGCAACAAGTCACAATTTTCAGATTTTTCAGAGTGGATGAAAAAGAGGAAGGAGGGGGGACCTGGGAAAAGGCTTTTTACATGCAGATAATGGCAGATTTGGCTAATAAACCCAATTACAAAGTTTCTTAAAATCGCCTGGACTATTGATTTCTGCAAAAAAAAAAAAAAAAAAATACGACAGTGACTCTTTAACCTTAAAATTCTGGAGACCCACTCACCTGATTTCATGAGAGGACGTTCGGGCAAGACTCCGGCTCCTCTTGGCCCCGAAACTCCGGGGATTAAACAGTTTTTCACCGCCTCACAGCGAAGCAAAGGCTCCAAGCGGGGATCCAAGATGGCGACGCGGACTGCGCGCACGACCTCACCACACGCCACAGAGAGCCAGCGTTCTGTTTCGCTGGCTCCAAGCAGAGACGCCGACAGCAGAGAGGCATTCCATGACTCGAAGGAGGAAGATTGGAGCCTGAGAGACCTGGGGAGATATATAAGGTCACTAGCCACGAAGCAGGACTTTGAGAAATGCGTCAGCCGTATTGAGGCAACTTACAAGAAGGAGTTGCGCACCTTGAAGCATGATATCAGCTCCAGGTTTGATGACATTGACAAGGTACATGATGGCATGAAAGCGCAATTGCTAGCACACCGTGAGGTGATTCAATATCAGTCAGTGAAGATTGAGGAGCTTATAGGGCGCCAAGAGGATGCCGAGAACCGCAACCGCAGAAAAAATCTGAAGCTTCGGGGCCTAGATGAGACAGTCACGGACCTAGACGCTGCAGCTCAGGCAATCTTTACCAAGCTACTCTCGCCCGGCTCGGAGGGTCCGGTCGAGCTCGATAGAATTCATAGAGCATTGGGCCCTAAACCCCCTCCTAACGGCAGACCACGCGACGTCATATGCAGAGTGCATTTTTATAAAGTTAAAGAGGTTATCATGTCTGCGGCCCGGGAGCATGGCGCTGTGGACTATGAGGAATCATCCGTGATCCTATTGCAAGATTTATCCAGTCGCACACTGCAGCTCCGCCGGGCGTTGCGGCCCTTGCTGGACTTACTCAGGAACAATGGCATAACATACAGGTGGGGTTTCCCCTTTCAGCTCCGAGCCCATAAGGATGGTGTTACCGCTATTTTTCGCCAATTGGGCGATCTGCCTAAAGTATTGGGAACTTTCGAATTGCCGACTGTACGCTTACCAGACTGGCCGACACCACCTATGTTACTGGATGATTCGGTGAATACTGCACGGGAATGGTCGCCGGTGACCACAAGGAAGCGACATAGGAATCGGGCTGATTCGGCCGAACCTCTGATGGCTACCTGACTGTCCTGCATTGGTTCTCAGCCATTAGTGGCCTACATTTCGCTTGGGACTTTTAGGTTGTTCCTGCTGACTTCCCTTTCAGATGTGATTAACAGTTGGTGTGATTTCTTCCTTCTGTTTTTTTTTTTTTTTTTTTTTCATGTTTCCCACCTTGTTGGTTTCATACTTTCATAATTACTAATTGTAGTTTGCTCAGTTCTTCAGTTGTTCCATCTTCCTGTTTGAAAGCCTCATGATATGTGTGAACATGCATTTATGTTCATGTTTTACACTTGTTCTGGGTCTTTCCCTAACTTATCGTGTACCAGAGAAGTGTTATGTGTTTGGTTGATGTGACAAGTTGGGGTGGCGGGAAGTGGGCCAGGGGTGGCTGTGGGTGGGTGGTTTAGGCTTACACGAACCTCAGGGCTCACTCGTTCTGTGGACGAGTGTGGTGCAGGGCCTTTTGGCTCTGCGCTGTTCTACAGCTAGCCATGTGTGTTTTTGTCTTTTTCTGTTACTCTTTCCTGGGTTTTTTTTACTCTCCTTCCCTTTCCTTCCTTCTCCTGTCTGTCTTCTTCCTAACCTTCTTCCATCCCCTACTCCTCCCTTCCCCTCCCCCTGCTTGGGTGCTCCTACTAGAATCATTGACCTGATGTTTTCCTATAAAAATCATGGGAGTGATTAAGTTTTGCACTTTTAATGTGAAGGGACTAAACATCCCGGAACGTAGGAGGCAAATTGCATATTCCCTACATAAGCAATGGGTTATGGTTGCGTTCCTACAAGAGACACATTTTAAGTCTGAGCATGTCCCACGGTGCGCTTCATTTTATTATTCGGTGTGGCATCACAGTACGAATCCGCAGGGGAAGTCCAAGGAAGTCTCCATTGCTTTCCATAGGAGGTTTAATCCTCCTGTTCTTTCTTCTCTTGCAGACGAACAGGGCCGGTTCTTGTTTCTCCGGGTTTCCTGGCAGGACTGCTAACATGTACTGGCTAATGTGTACTTTCCCAACCAAGGTCAGGTACAGTTTTCCCGACAGGTTCTGAGGACGTTGGAGAGGTTTGCGGAGTCGCTACCTGTGGTGTTAAGTGGAGATTTAAACATGGTCTTGGATCCCAAACTGGATTCTTCCTCAGGTCACTCGTCTCTCTACCGCTTGGCAATTAGGAAAATACAGACCCTATTTCACAATGTGCGATTAGTTGATCTTTGGCGCACGCTCCATCCTGATGTCAGGGATTATAGCTTTTACTCACCGGTTCACTCCTCATATAGTAGAATTGATGTACTATTAATATCTCATTCTCTGTTAGACCTTTTCCCTACGGCCTAAATTTCTCCCATTTTATGGTCAGATCATGCTCGGGATCATGGCTCCCTATGTCTCCAGCAGGGGGTTGGTAAAACCTTTAGCTGGCGTCTAAATGAAAATCTGTTAGACGATGCCTTATGTTTAGCTGATCTTCAGAAAGCAATAGATAATTTCAAGGGGCGCATGAATCAGATCATACTGCTGCACCCATGAAGTGGGAGGCCCTTAAGGCAGTCTTGAGGGCCGTTCTGATCTCTCATGGCTCTCGCCTTAAGAAAGAAAGGGGAGCAACTATTAAGAAATTAGCAGATAAGATAGCCTCTTTGCAAATTAGTCAGAAGCGGTCTCTTTCACCTGGCACATATGCAGAACTAACCACAACACGTACTACTCTCCTACGAATTCTAGACCAACGATCTGCATGAAACTGAGCGCAAGGTATTATGAATTTGGGGACAAAAGTGGCCGCCTACTCTCGAGAGCCCTATATCCCAGATTACAGAATACCTTTGTCCCCTCTATGCAACGTCCAGATGGGAGTAAGGCCTATGCCACACGTGATATTCTGAAATTGTTTAGAAATTATTATGCCTCCTTATATTCCATCAGGGGCGCCCTGGCTCACCTCTTACCGGATGACTTGCAGGGTAGGATTCAGGACTATATGTCCAAACACCCCATTCCTTCCCTTCCTCCTGAGGTAAGGGACGTTATGGAGAGTGAGATATCGGCAACTGAACTGACTGCTGTCATAAAGGAGACCAAGCTTGGTAAGAGCCCTGGCCCGGACGGCTACACGGCCAGGTTTTATAAATTACTGGCTGGCCCTCTGTCTCCTGTGCTTCTCTCTGCTTTCAATGAGGTATTACAAGGTGGGTCATTTCCTGCATCTGCTCTCTTAGCTCATATTACCGTGATCCCTAAACCAGGGAAACTGGCGGATGTCTGCGCCAACTTTTGGCCCATTTCATTGATAAACCTAGACGTGAAATTATATTCCAAGATTCTAGCTATGCGGCTTAGCCCACATCTCCATTATATCATAGGTAAAGATCAAGTTGGTTTCATAAAGCAGAGAGAGGCACGGGACAACACGATTAGGACCCTGACCTTAATGGAAAGGGCCAGAGCTATTGGGGGCCCCCCTGTGCATCCTGTCTCTCGATGCCGAAAAAGCGTTCGACAGGGTGCACTGGGGGTTCCTTAGGGCCGCATTGGGTTTTATGGGACTGGGCCCGATAATGGCAGGTGGGGTTATGGCTTTATATGAGGGCCCAACTGCGCAGGTTCGCATTAATGGCGCTTTATTAGAAACCTTCCCGATTTCGAATGGGACACGGCAGGGCTGCCCCCTTTCTCCCCTATTATACATCATAGTGATGGAGTTTTTGGCCACAGCCATAAGGGACAATGACTCTATCAAGGGCCCGGTGGTAAATGGCAGGTCCCATAAACTAGCTATGTATGCTCACGATGTTCTGCTATACCTCTCTCAACCAACGGTAAGCATACCTAATGTACTAGATGAGATAAGACAGTATGGAGAGCTTAGTAATTTTAAAATTAATACCACCAAATCTGAATTGTTGAACATTTCCCTTCCTGGCCCTGTTGTGTCCCAGTTGAAATCAGCCTTCCCCTTTAGGTGGCAATCACGCTCGCTTAAATACTTGGGGGTGCAGCTTGTATCTGATATGGGGGCGCTTTATGAGATTAATTTTGCGCCATTGCTTAGTGACCTTGAGAAAGAGATAGATACCTGGTTACACTTGAATTTGTCTCTATTTGGCCGACTCGCGACAATAAAAATGGATATCTTACCTCGTGTGCTATACTATTTCCAGACCCTTCCAATGGTTCCCGTAGGCCACTTTCTGAGGAAACTCAAGACACTGTTAACTAGATTTATCTGGGGACGTAAGAGGGCTAGACTCCCGTATAGACTCCTGGCTCGGCCGAAATTGAAGGGGGGAACAGGCCTCCCTCACTTCAAAGTGTACCATGCTGCAGTAGCGGGGGCTTGTATTTTAGATCTTTTTCATAGCAAACATACTAAGCTTTGGGTCTCTCTTGTTGGAGACTTGTCGACTTGCTCGCCAATCTCTTTATTGTGGGGTGAACCGGGGAGTAGGCCTGCATTGGGCAACACTCCTGCCCTTGTTAAGGTTCTGCTGTCCTTCGGTGATCGGATAGCACGGTCTTGGAAGTTATGGGCACGTCCCGGCCCTCTGACACCCTTTGTGGGAAGCCCCATTGTCCCACCAGACTCAGCTACCCGGTTCCGACAGGTGGGAGATGGGACCTCAGACTTGCAATTCAGACATTTTTGCAAAAGTAGGGGAGTTCGCCCCATCTCTGAATTGGTGGAGGCCACAGCTCTGCAATCCTCTGAATGGTTAGTTTATGACCAACTCAAGGCCCTCTTCCTTACTATTAAAGATAGCTGGTCAACGATGGATGAATTGTCGGATATTGAGCGTTTCTGCGCCGCTTCCTCCCATCCTGGGGATGCTATCTCATTGTTATATAGTAAGTTTCTGGAAACTAAGGATGAGAGCTATATTCCTTCACATTTTGCCAAGTGGGAGAGGGATCTCTGCCATTCTATTTCAGAGGCGGACTGGAGATCTATTTTTCTCCGAGTACATAAGTCCTCCCTCTCCAGTTTACACAGGAGAAAAATTTTAAAATATTAACGCATTGGTACTATTACCCAGAGCGACTCCACAGGCTCTTCCCCTCAGTTGACCCCTCGTGTTGGAGATGTGGTGCGAATTCTGGTAGCCTGGAACATATCTGGTGGTCTTGCCCGGTCATTAGGAGTTTCTGGAGGGCGGTGTTCACCTTGTATGATAAGGTATGTTCCACTACGACAAAACCCACATCAGACCTGGCACTGCTATCTTTATCCAGTGGGCCTGACAAGTCCTTCCGTAGAGGACTCATGCGCCATTTTATGCATGTAGCCAGACAAGCTATCCCACGAAAGTGGAAGGCTATAACTCCTCCCTCTTCAGGAGACTTCTTGGACTCCCTCTCTTTTCTTAGACGTATGGAGGAACTTTCTGCTCACTCTGATAAAAAGAAAAGTAATTTTACCAAAGTTTGGTTTTGTTGGGATGTATTTAAGGAATCTGAAGATCTATCTGTATGGATCTCAAATCACTGGAGATAGGATTCTGTGTTAACATAATCCCCCATGACATTATTTGGTATAGTGGGAGCTCCTACCCCCTGCCCTAGCCCTTCCCCTTTTCCTGTGTTTGTTTCCCTTCCCCTTCATCCCCCTTTTCTCTCCTTTGTCCTTTTTCTCTCTCCTTCTTCTCCTTGTATTTTTATTTCAGTTTTTCCCAGTCAGGGATATGGGACTTTTGATGTCATGCTTTAGTGCGTGTGTGCCTTACTCTGTACTATTACCTTCTTGGGAGAATTTTATATCTTATGATTCATAATGCTATGTTTTCTTGACCGACTTGGGTTATGGTCTCCCAAAGATGGCGACATAAGACTGCATACTTTGTATTATGATACTGTCCCACCTGTTATTCGGGAATGTTTGTTTATTGTGCAAATAAATCTTTTATTTACCAAAAAAAAAAATGGTAGCACATCACGGAAATCTTTATTATAACACTGACATAGATACAAAATACCACATAAATAAATGAATGTACAGGAGTAGGACTCTGGACTGTATGTACAATAACAAAAATCCAACATCTCTACCTAGAGAGACCCGGTAAACCAAAATATAACCAAAAAAATGGAGAATAGGAGAAAAATTGGAAAAGATCAACATATGCAGTCCAACAGAATGAGAGTCAGATGAGATGAGAAATCACCCATCTGACATAGGTTCTGGTGTTATAATTATGCCTTTATTGTAACGTCTTTTTTTGCTCTTTGGTTTGTTGTTGTTCTTCTCTTTTCTGTGTTTGTAACATTTAAACCACAAGATATTGCCAATCTGATTGTGGCAATCAATTTGTAAGAGAATTCTGGTCTTCTTTCATATGCTACATGACCACCTTTTCATTGGAAAAATTTGCCCTAGATCCAATATGACGGCTTTCATGATGGCGGCCATGTTCCATACATAGTCTAAAAGATAGGCCCCCTCACTCATTTGTTTCTAAACTAAAAGGGTGTCCTGAAACTTTTGACTCACTGTGTACATGTGAGTACTGTGGTGTCTTCCTATTTATAGATATAGATTTTTTTTATGGCATAAGGGATATACTCACAATGTGCATGAGGGTATTAATAATAGGTTCCCCAAAGGAGTGCCTAATCTCTAAGGTCTGCAAGTCTGCTAGACTGGTCTATTCTAGAGATGCATCTGGCCCTGCGAGGACACTCATGCTCTGTTCCCAAACTGGCCAGGCAGTTCTGTTTCCCGGAAGCCGGACGGCACATATTTGAACTAGCTGTGCCAAGCTTATTTCTGCAGAAATTTCCAAAAGCTACCTCAATTAAACAACTTTATTTTGGCGCATTAAAAAAATCACTGGGTGCGTCGGATCCACCAGAAGAACGAGCAGGTTTTATTTTCAGGTAATAACTGTAGTTTAAACATTTATACCAATAACATCCGCTTTACTTACATAGAAAGATGATAGACAGGATGTTAATTTTAGTGGATTTAAAACAGAATACAAACTTGGAAAAACCTTTAAATGTTTGACATCTTTTCTCCTACTTCCTTTGGTATAACATTCAGTCACTCACAAATTGGTGGAATATAATTTTTTTTTTTTTTTCACACTTAATCACCTTTCAGCAATCTGTGACTGTCACAGTGTTAGTGTGTGACATAATGTGCAACTCACATAACCTGATTATTACAGGGTGTCTAGCACCCAAAAATATCCTGTCAAACAAATTATATAATCATGGGTGTAGTGGATTACAATCTGTCTCTGAAGTGACAGGCCACTCAGCCAATCGTTGGCCAAGATGGGACAGGGACAGTGATCGGCTGAGTGGCCTGTCACTTCAGAGAAAGCTTCAGAAGCTTTGGTGCTGCTTTTGCAAAATTCTCCACATAATGTAGAATAGTATAAAATGCAGGTTTACTGTGAAAACATCACAAGTAGTGTAAGGATAACAGGGGGTTTCACCAGAGGTGGATTAACTTTACCATAGGCCCCGGGCTGTTCACCAATCCTGGGCCCCCGCACCCCACTGTAACTATGGCAACACTAGCCTGGCGTTCATAGTACAGGACAGATAATGTCATGATGTCTTGATTTGTGCAAAATTGCCATAAAAAAACAGTGATTTTTTGCAAATCATGGCGGAAGTGTAGCCAGGAGACAGTACGCCACTGAGAGTATAACTCTTTTTGGGTGGTCATGGGCCCCCCAGGAGCTCAGGGCCACGGGCTGCTGCCCAAAATGCCCCTATTATAATTCACTACTGGGTTTTACCCCTTTGTCAGATCCAGAATACATACAGTGTGAGGCTGGGTTCAGACTACGTATATTTCAGTCAGTATTGTGGTCCTCATATTGTAACCAAAACCAGGAGTGGATTAAAAACACAGAAAGGCTCTGTTCACACAATGTTGAAATTGAGTGGATAGCCGCCATATAACGGTAAATAACTGCCATTATTTCAATATAACAGCCGTTGTTTTAAAATAACAGCAAATATTTGCCATTATATGGCGTCCATCCACTCAATTTCAACATTCTGTGAACAGAGCCTTTCTGTGTTTTTAATCCACTCCTGGTTTTGGTTGCAATATGAGGACAACAATACTGTCTGAAATATATGTAGTGTGAACCCAGCCTGAGGCTATGTACACACTTTGTAAGAGACAGGGCGTTCCGTGACCTGTCCTCTGAAAAGATCATCCCAGCCGGTACTGCAGTAACTGGAGGATGATCTTTTCGGCCGCAGGATTCTGATCCGGGCACATCCGTGCGCGCCCGCATCAGAACTCCCCACAGCACACTGTGGAGCGAGCGGCTAGAGCCGCTTGCTCCATAGTGTGCACCGACATGGTTTTTTTTACGATCGCTATTCAATGAATACCATGTGCATACGCTCTGGCCGTGATCCCATAGACAGCAATGCAACTTATATTCCTGTAATAATCACGGCCGTTGTACAACGGCCGTGATTTTACGAAAATATACGTTGTGTGAACATAGCCTAACCTTGGATAACAATTTGTATGACCTCCTTATGTATCCATTTTTTATGCAGAATCCTCTGCATTGTATATTTGCTCTTGTATATGTTTATATACGCTACCATTTTACTATCATCTCCTAAGCTGTATATTTGCTTTATATTTGTTTATATTACCATTGTACTATTACTATTACTTTTTTTTTTTTTTAATCTCAGTTATGATATACATATGTTTGGGTAATCACAGACCCATGTCATTAGGATCCTTCCCGTCTGTCTCCAATTTTACCCCTTCAATATACTTATATGAGTAAGCTTTCCTTCTTATAACTTCCACTGTGAACATATCCTTAGTTTTCCTTTCACAGTCTCTGCTCGTGTTCTTTATTCTACTGGGTGCTCTGTGCTTCATTGCAGAGGCAGCTATTGTTCAATGTTATCTGCTCCGCTATACAGAACATCTTTCAGGCCTTTCAACTAGGTCCTTCTTCGATTGGAGGATCTGGCACACACTCCGACACAAGACAAGGGAAAACTACTTCTGGAATAATAATATTAATAATAATAATAATAATAATAATAATAATAATAATAATACATCTAAAACTGCAGAACAGTGCTCTATAAAAAATTGGCTGTAAATTCCACATTCTAATGTACTTGACTGATGATGATTAGAACACTGATGTGAATCGTTTATGTATATATTTGTAGAAAAAGGATTTGAGAAGCTTACAGTAAATGTCAGGAAGGGTGTACGTGAGTGTTTATGTATGCGGGGGAAGTTCTGTAAGGGTCTTTAAATTGTACCTCTGTCTCATCGAATCTAAGGCAGTGACAGAGCCTCACTGAGCTCTCGCTTTGCTTTACAAAGCCTTTTTCATACCCAGAACAAGGAGAATACTCTTTTGGTAAAACTAGGAGCTAACACAACCCCTTTTGGCATAAGGCTAATAAGCTTTTTTTTCCTCCCCCTTTTTTTTTTTTTTCCAAATGTCACTTTTTCCCTCTACAATTAGTAAATGTTTTTCTCTTCTAATTCATGAAATATCCACAGAATATATGTTTTTTCCATATATTTTTTTTTTTGTGACCAATACTTAATATGTGATATTATGGGTTAAAATAAGCTGGAGGAAAGAGACTGGAAAACTTCAGTGCCCGCTTTTAGGGATTCCTGTGATGTCACCGGGAGCTGGAAATGAGAAATTGAAGGCATTAAGGGAAAAGTACACAGTGAAATCAGAGATTAGGGGGCTTAGTTAGACAGAAAGAAAAAATGCATATGAAGAGAGGGACGGGCTTAATGTAATTAGATCTTGGTTGTTACCTGACTTCTCTATTAGTGTAAGGCTAGAGAGCAGTGTTTCTCACATGACAGTCACATTCCTTAAGAAGATATTAAGTAGCACGCATAGGTGCCATGTAAATGAAAATGTGACAGATTTTGCTTTACACTGGCAAAGAATATTTTTCCTCCATCTGAAAGGACTCTCTTGAAGTCTGTTTTAAAGGCCATTAAAATGCCAAAATCCCCTCCCATAATCCCACATAAACAAGGTCAGCTAGGAAGTGAGCCCATATTGTATACTGTACCCCTTATACATACTATTGGTGCCAAAGAGTTCCCCCCTATTGCTAGTCTTCAGCCCCCTAGATCTAGTTCTACCTTGATCATAAATAGAGATGAGTGAATCGCTGATCTAAATGGGAAACGCCGGATCCAATCCTGGGAAACTTCTACCAGATTCCCAGGACTGGATCCAGCTTTTCCCGGCATCCTAGGAGGAGTGGAGGGGAGCAGAGCAGCGCTGAAAGGCTGGCAATTTGATGAGCGGAGATCAAACGAAGCGCTTTGCTTCGTGTAGATCAGTGATTCGCTTATCTCTAGCAATCTGCAGCCGGGCAGCGCCTCTATTAGCCAGTGCGGGTCCCGTTGCCGCGCCGGCTAATTAAGCTCTTCAATACAGATGTCAAACCTGACAGCTGCATTGAAGTGCTTTATACACAACATCCCTGGTGTCTAGTGGGATGGATCTCCCCCCCGCAATGCGATCGCGGGGGGGAGATCCCTTCTTCCGCCCGTGCCAAGCCTCAGCGTCGCACTGACGCTGATCCCGGCTCGGCAATAGATTGCTGTGGCCTGCAGCAGGCCAAAGCAATCTATCACCGATCTAATCGATCTTTGCTGTGTATATACGCAGCATTGATCTCTATGAGAGATCAGTGCTGTCTATATATAAGTCCCCCAGGGGGGCTTCTAGTTCATGTAAAAAAAAAGAGTAAAAAAGTGTTTTTATTAATAAAAAATCCCCTCCCCTAATAAAAGTCCAAATCACCCCCCCCCCCTTTTCCTATTTTATAAATATAAATTAATAAATAAAAAAATAAACATATTTGGTATCGTCGTGCATGTAATCGCCCAAAATATTAATTTATCACATTCCTGATCTTGCACGGTAAACGGCGTCAGCACAAAAAAATTCAAAAGTGTAAAATTGCGCATTTTTGGTTGCATCAAATCCAGAAAAAATGTAATAAAAAGTGATCAAAAAGTCGTATATGCGCAATCAAGGTACCGCTAGAAAGAACACATCATGGCGCAAAAAATGACACCTCACACAGCCCCATTGACCAAAGGATAAAAGTGTTATAAGCCTGGGAATAGAGCGATTTTAAGGAACGTATATTTGTTAACAATGGTTTGAATTTTTTAAAAGCCATCACATAATATAAAAGTTATACATGTTATATATTGTTGTAATTGTAACAACTTGAGGAACATGCACAACAAGTCAGTTTTACCATAGGGCGAACAGTGTAAACTCCCCGAAATCAAAACAAATTCTTTTTTTATTTTCAATTTGACAGCGCAAATGATTTTCTTCCGGTTTCGCAGCATATTTTATGGAAAAATAATGCCTGTCATTGCAAAGTACAATTGGTTTTGCAAAAAATAAGCGCTCATATAAGTCTCTAGGTGAAAAAATGCAAGCACTTTGGACTTTTAAACATAAAATGGAAAAAGCAAAAGAGCAAAAACGAAAATTGGCTTTGACCTTAAGGGGTTAAATAACCAAATTCTTTGCCTTCATCGGAAGGAGTTTTTTTTTGTTTTTTTTCCCATATTTGTAACTACAGTATATAAGTGATGAGGTAAGAAGTCTGGGACAGGGGACATACTTTGCCAAGTTTATTATAGAATTGGTGGATGTGGTTATTACACATATATTGCTGATGTTACTGCGAGGTATATTATTGTGAAAATGTATTTTGCTGTCTCTGTTATCTCTGCTGACCTCCCCATGCACATAAACGTGTTCTCTGTGGGGCAGTAAGCAGCAGCCAGAAAGCTCTGATGCCGGCTTATCTCTCCCAGAACATCATTTGTTGGTGGAGCCTGCCATGTAACCACCGATGGCAGCAGGTTTGGCTGATTTTAGTCTAAGGTGTTTGGCACCTCTAGAAGCAGCTAACAGTGTTGAGCTCCAGACAATTTGAACACAGAATAAATATTGGCACTCAAAGGAATAGGGCAAGGTTAAAGGGGTACTCTAACATGAGATAAAAGAAATAAAATAAACATGCTGCAAAAGCATAGAGCATTCCTTACTCCCAGTTCTAAAAATCTATTTGTTTTGGGGTCTTATTTTTGTATTTGTGGTTGTACTTCTTGGATATACAGTGGTTAATTCCCAAAACGCATTGCTTTCACTCAACTGTTCGTCACGGTCCTCTTACCCTGCCTATTCCCCTCCGTCAGCACTCCTGCCAGTGCCCCGCCTAAAGCTGTTGCAGAACATTTCTCATTTCACTGCAGACTGTTACACAATCAGTGAGCACGTGCTGCATCATCAGAAAGAGGACGCATGATGCAACCCCCCCCTCCCAATGTCCCAATAAAGATATAAATGTATATAACAAAGAGAGAGTGATTTTGTCTGGAGGTGTCGATCAGAGATAGTGACATAGGGGATGGGCTACAGATAAGAGTCAAGATCCAGACAAGGCTCCTGTGACATCAAAGAGAGGAAGGAGTTGGGGAGTTGTAGAGAATACACATTACTTAGTTCTTCTAGTCTCTACTTCCTGTCAAAGGGGAAGAATCCAGAATCACACTGAGGCCAGACTATTATTGATAATATTATATTAGAAAGTAATATATCTTGGGAGGATAGTTTTATTTACTTACAATTTTCTGATATCGGAGTACCTCTTTAAGCAACACAGCTGCACTTGAGAAAAGACCATAATCTTTTCCAGCATTAGGCTGCGTTCACACTACGTATATTTCAGTCAGTATTGCAACCAAAACCAGGAGTGGATTAAAAACACAGAAAGGATCTGTTCACACAATGGTGAAATTGAGTGGATGGCCGCCATATAACAGTAAATAACGGCCATTATTTCAATATAACAGTCGTTGTTTTTAAATAACAGCAAATATTTGCCATTAAATGACGGCCATCCACTCAATTTCATCATTGTGTGAACAGATCCTTTCTGTGTTTTTAATTCACTCCTGGTTTTGGTTGCAATATGAGGACCACAATACTGACTCAAATATACTGTGTGTGAACCCAGCCTTAGAAAAACAAAGCTACATTCTTGCAACACTGAGCAGCAAAATCACATCCAAACTGAGCACAAGAGTGCTACTGGAAGAAAGTGGCCTTGTTTTCTAAGCCTGGATAACCTCCTTTGAATGTTTTCTCCATGACTACTGATGTATACATGTATATGTACAAGCTGCTGTGCCTCTATGAGATCTACAGAGGATGAAACACCTATTTTAATAACAGCATGGCATCTCCTGTATAAAGCACCTGGCTGGAGCAACAAATAATTATGTGAAGCATGTTTCCGAGCAGTATGAAACCTACAGTATTTATTGAGAAATAGGGAAGCGAGAGTACAGTTTTTGATGGACTGACAGGCACAGTTACACAATGAAGCCCTTGTGGGTGAAAGTGAAGAAAACAAATTCCCTAAAGCCAGCTGCACCTCCTGGAGGAGTATAAGAAGTAGTGGTTTGAAATTTCCCATAAGTATATTCAATAAGTGACAATTAGAAGGCCAAAGTAGGGACTGTACTTACTGTAAATGGAAGAGGCCTTGATGAAGTTCTGAAGATTTTAATGGCTGACAATGCATAATGGGAATTATAGCTTTGTACCAGCTGGAGGTTGTGCACCACTGGTTCAGTGTCAGACTGGGATACCTTGGGCCCACCAGGAAATTTAATTCTAGGGGCCCACCCTACATACACCAGATATAATCAGTGCTAAACCTTTCATGTTACCATAGCAACTTTGCACAGAGCTGTGTATGTGACCAGCGATGCTAGCTCACTGTTAATAACTTGTTAGTCAGTCTATGCAAACAGCATAATGTGCCACTTACGTTTCTTGAATGGAGAAGTCCCATGAAACTAAGAAATCTCAGGCAGGAGGGTGCGGTAATAAAATAATATTAATTATAGTAATAATAATTAAATATATATATATATATATATATATATATATATATATATATCAGTCCCCGTGCCCCCATAGCGCCTCCTTAACAATATCCAGCAGCGGACAGCCTCCTGCAGCTCCTCCAGCTGCTATGTCACAGACCAGCAGATGGATTGCCTGCTCAGCCAATCAGTGACTGGGGTGGGACAACGCTCCTGTCACTGATTGGCTGAGCAGGTAATTGATCAGGGAATTTATCAGCTGTAATTCATGTTCCAAACTGCAGACACTGATAGATGCTGTTATGTCAATATATTTGTATGTGCTTCCATAGCATAGAAAATGCTTTTATGGCTTCTCCAAGATCCTGAATAGCTGCAAGCTGGAATCTCTTCTTACTCCCCCCTCCTTGTATTATTGACGTCTGGAAGATGAGTCCACAGCAGGTTCAGGTATGGGAGGGGCCGTAACAAATGAGTGCACAGGGGGGGCTATATACTATTGGGGAAGAGCACACAGGGGCATCAATTCTGTATGTAAATAGTTCAACCTTTCTGAAAAGTTCACAAAACACGTTTACTACTGATGTTTAGCTCGGACCATCACCTAACAATAGACCTGGTAAGTGGACCTTTACTAAAAATTGTAGTGAAGGCCCTGATCTAGGGCTTCTAGTAGGGGAGTCCAAGCTGCCTCAGCATCACAGGGGAGCCCATTCTAATGGAGACAATGTCCTCCACCTGTTTCCAAAACATTGAGCGGCCACTTAAAGGAAAGGGGCAGCCGAGCTGAAGCTGCAGACGGTTGTCTCCATCCTGTATTTCCTTTTCTTTTTTAAAGGGAACCAATCAGCCCGTTTGGGCTGATATGGTTCCCTTGAGCATTGTATAAAGCACCTGGAGCGGCCCCGGCACGTACCGGCCGTGGCCGCAGCAGGTGCTTTATAACGAAGAAAATTACTTTTATTCCCCGGCTCCTGACTAGGTACGAGCGGGGAAGTAGTCATGGTGGGCGGCTCCCCACTCGTATCTAGTCACTGTGCTCTGCCTGTCAGCGCGCTCAGAGGGGATGATTGACAGGCAGAGAGGTCAGTTACTGGCCTCTCTGCCTGTCAATGATCCCGCCAAACGCGCTGACAGGCAGAGCGCAGTGACTAGATACGAGCGGGGAGCCACCCACCATGACTATTTCCCCACTCGTATCTAGTCACGAGCAGGGGAAAAAAGTCATTTTCTCCGTTATAAAGCACCTGCTGCCGCCGCTACGTGCCAGGGCCGCTCCAGGTGCTTTATACAATGCTCAAGGGAACCATATCAGCCAAAACGGGCTGATTGGTTCCCTTTTAATATTTTCTTTTTACTTATACAATCATAAAATGTTCACTTATTGAGCCTCAATGCAAAGAAATTGTGATTTTCCAAGTACAACTCCCAGCATATGTTAACAGTGGTAGGCTTTAAGTGCATGCTGAGATCTGTAGTTTCTCGTAGTTTTTCAGATCCCAGGATATGTTGGGCATTTACCAACAGTCAATATACAACCCCTTTGATGAGCACATGATGTATTATATCTTGAGAAACTATAACACTAAGGGTATCCTAACAGCTGCAAACTTTCAGAATATACTGGGAGTTGTAGTTTTAAACACTAGCATGTAATTGGAATGGTGCCTGTTGCAGACGCAGCTATGGAAAAAACAGCCAGCTGCGTGTCCCCAGTTCATCCTTGCAACTTGTTCAAGTACCTGTGCCCAACTCTGCGGTTAACCTTCCCCTTACCTTGTCCATCTTTCTCGTGAGGAAAGAGACAACCCACTCTACCTCTCCATGTGATGTATACGGACTAACGTATCATAGCACCAACAAGGGTGTATATGGACTGATGCATCCTGAGTTCCAGCTGTTTCTGTGTTCCAGTCTACAAGGGTGAGACTATGGGCGATCTCACCATTGCCTATGTGTTCCTGTTATTGCCCTATGGACAATCAAACCATTGCCTATTGCACTTTGCCAAGTTTATATTTTTGTATTTTTGAGTACTGTTATTTATTTTTATCTATATACTGTATGTGCCTTATATAGTAAGCCATGCTGTACTCACCTTCCTTTTTTTACTTATGCTGAGGTTGGCTTCTTAACCCCTTAACGACATCGGGCGTAAATTTACGCCCTGATGCCGGTAAGGACGTTCAGAGCGGGGCCGCGCGGCGACCCCGCTCTGAACCGCAGCGGTCCCGGGTGCCGCTTGTAGCCCGGGACCGTAGGTATTAGCGGGCACGGTCCGATCGCCATGCCCGCTAATACAGTAATCAGATGCAGCTGTCAAACATGACAGCTGCATCCGATTACCGGATTCAGCCGTTCCCTGGTGTCTAGTGAGGGAGATCGCTTCCCCGGGATGTTATCCCGGAGGAGCGATCTCCGTTTCTGAAGCCGGCCGGGGACCGCTCCAAGATGGTGCCGTCCCCGGCTCAGCACTCGTTTACTTCCGGCTGCAGCAGCCGGAAGTAAACGAGTGCCTATCTCATGGATCTCTGCAGCCCCCCTAGGGGGGCTTCTAGTATAAGTGTTAAAGTAAAAAAAAATGTGTTGTTAATAGTAAAAAGCCCCCTCCCCTAATAAAAGTCTGAATCACCCCCCTTTTCCCAGGTTATAAATAAAAGTAAATAAATAAATAAATAAACAAACATGTTTGCTATCGCCGCGTGCGTAATCGCCCAAACTATTAATTAATCACATTCCTGATCTCGCACGGTAAACGGCGTCAGCGCAAAAAAATCCCAAAGTGCAAAATTGTGCATTTTTGGTCGCATCAAATCCAGAAAAATTGTAATAAAAGTGATCAAAAAGTCATATATGCGCAATCAAGGTACCGATAGAAAGAACACATCATGGCGCAAAAAATGACACCTGACACAGCCCCATAGACCAAAGGATAAAAGCGATATAAGCCTGGGAATGGAGCGGTTTTAAGTGACGTATATTTGTTAACAATGGTTTGAATTTTTTACAGGCCATCATATGCAATATAAGTTATACATGTTACTAGGGCTGGGCGGTATACCGTGAAAATACCGATACCGTCACTGGCGTCGGTTAACCGAGCTTAACTTTGCCAGGACGGTATCTGCGGTATTTTCACTATCAACCCGTCTGAGCGCTGAGCTGCACATGTTGAAGGTCTCCTGTGTGCTGTCTGTGCAGGGACGCACAGACAGCACATAGGAGATTTGCACTGTATGTCTGAGCGCCTCTCTCCTCTCCACCCCAAGCCCCCCGTCCATCCTCCGCCTGGCGTGTCAGAGCGCCCGCCTACCTACCCACCCCGCTGTCCATGTCAGCGGGCCCCAACCTGTACGGCGTGTCGGACTGCCTCTCCGCCCGTCCCAGCGGTCCCCCAGCTGCCCGACGTATCAGACCGGCCCCCGCACGTCCGTCCGCCACTGCTGCCCGGCGTGTGAGAATGCCTGCCCGCACGTTGCAGGGGCTCCCCGAACTTGCGGGAGTGTGAGACTGGCCCCGCTCCCTCCTGTCCATCCCAGCGGCCTCTAACCTGTCCGTCCCGTGGGACCGCCTCCCCGCCCGGCATCCTGCCAGAGATTTAAAGGGGACATGTAACGAGGATGGAGATAGAAGAGAGAGAGAGAGAGGAGGGAGAGATATAGAGGAGAGAGAGAGAGAGATAGATAGATAGAGGAGAGAGATAGGAGAGAGAGAGAGGAGGGAGAGATATAGAGGAGAGAGAGAGAGAGATAGATAGATAGATAGATAGATAGATAGATAGAGGAGAGAGATAGAGAGAGAGAGAGATACATAGAGGAGAGAGATAGGAGAGATAGATGGATAGATAGATAGGAGATAGATAGATAGATAGATAGATAGATAGGAGATAGATAGATAGATGGATAGGAGATAGATAGATAGATAAATAGATAGGAGATAGATAGATAGAGAGATAGATAGATAGATAGGAGATAGATAGATAGATAGATAGATAGATAGATAGATAGATAGATAGATAGATAGAGAGAAAGATAGGAGATAGATAGGAGATAGATAGGAGATGGATAGATAGATAGATAGGAGATAGATAGAAGATAGATAGATAGATAGATAGATAGATAGATAGATAGATAGATAGGAGATAGATAGATAGGAGATAGATAGATAGATAGATAGATAGATAGATAGATAGATAGATAGATAGATAGGAGATATATAGGAGATGGATAGATAGATAGGAGAGAGATAGATAGATGATAGATAGATAGAAGATAGATAGATGATAGATAGATAGATAGATATCTCCATGGCGTGTCTGAGCGCAGTGCCATTTACAGCCCCCCTATAATGTGTTACTAATAGTGTCCCCATAACAGTGCCTTTGTACTGTCACCTATATATAATATAATCTTTACCCATCATTTATACTGTATATTCCTGCACTGTCATCTGTATATACTGTATACCCATCAGTTATACTCTGTGTCCTGTAGGGTTTACGTAGCTGTATACCTGTGTATACAAATCCTATAGTGTGTACATAGCTTGGGTTGCTGCTCATTAAGTTACTGTACTTTTTTTTTTTAACTTTATTGAAACAAAATATCCCCAGTTTGGCACGGCCAAGTGGGTGTGGCTTGTAAAAAGGGTTGTGGCTTACAAAAGGGGCGTGTCATAATTATCGTTGAATTATCGTTACCGCAGCTACATATGCGATAAACCGCGATATTGATTTAGGCCAATATCGCCCAGCCCTACATGTTACATATCGTTTTAATCGTAACGACTTGAGGAACATGCATAACAAGTCAGTTTTACCCCAGGGCGAATGGCGTAAAAACACATTTCCCCCAAATAAACAAAATGCTTTTTTTTTTTCAATTTCACCACACTTTGAATTTTTTTCTGGTTTCGCAGTGTACTTTATGCCAAAATTCAGCCTGTCATTGCAAAGTACAATTAGTGACGCAAAAAATAAGGGGTCATGTGGGTTTCTAGGTGGAAAAATGCAAGTGCTATGGCCTTTTAAGCACAAGGAGGAAAAAACTAAAACGCAAAAATCGAAATTGGCTCTGTCCTTAAGGGGTTAAAGGACAACTCCGGCGGAACCCCCCCAAAAAAAAAAAACACAGACACACACAGACACCATACTCACCATCCCTCCGGTGACGATCGCCACTCCATTCGGCCGCCATCCGCCTCACCGTCACCTGCCTCCGCCGTCCAGCGATGTCTCCTTCTTCCGGGTCCATGAGAGAGAAAAGGCTGCCAGCGCGCTTGCGCACCGGCAGCCTTTTCATTGGCTGGAGCGCATCACATGGCTTCCAGCAAGCTCAGCCAATCAGGGCTGAGCAAGCTGGAAGCCATGTGATGCGCTCCAGCCAATGAAAAGGCTGCTGGTGCGCATGTGCACCAGCAGCCTTTTTTCTCCCATTCACTCTCAATGAAGACGCCGAGGAGGAAGAAGACCCGGACCGCCCCCCAGCTCTGACATCACCCGACACCAGAGAAGAGGACCGTGACGACCGTAATAGGTAATGTATATATTCTTTAACTTCCGGGGTGGGGGGTCGGGGGTCGGAAAGTGGGGGAAGGGGGCCAGACCGGGTATTTAACCACATTACAAAGTTATATAACTTTGTAATGTGTGTTAAATAAGCCAAAAAAAATTTTCGCCGGAGTTGTCCTTTAAAGTGGGGGAGCCTGTAGTGGTCCACTAAGTTTTGTGTCACCCAGGTAAAGGTAACTGTGTCAGGTGTTACACTAGGGGATGTAAGATGCCTTTTTGCACTTTCACCACTTGTCTCACTTTCCCGTTTGTGAGATTATAAAAATATTTTATATGACACAGGGCCGGACTGGGACTTAAAAGCAGCCCTGGCACATTAACCCCTCCAGCCCTTATAGTATACTGTATGGGCCAGTTCACACTGAGGAAACACGGCACAATTCCATGGCAGAGCTCTTCTCACACTGTGCCCCCAGGATGTAATAATACCACACACTCTGCCCCCAGGATGTAATACCACCACACACACTGCCCCCAGTATGTAATACTACCACATACTGTGCCCCAAGGATGTAATACTACCACAACAGGACATAATACCACCACCATAATACCACCCCAGGATGTAATACCACTACACGCTGTGCCCCAGAATGCAATAATACCACACACTGTGCCCCCAGGATGTAATACCACCACACACTCTGCCCCCAGGATGTAATACCACCACACACTCTGCCCCCAGGATGTAATACTACCACACACTGTGCCCCAAGGATGTAATACTACCACAACAGGACATAATACCACCACCATAATACCACCCCAGGATGTAACACCACTACACGCTGTGCCCCAGAATGCAATAATACCACACACTGTGCCCCAGGATGTAATACCACCACACACTGTGCCCCCAGGATGTAAAACCACCACACACTCTGCCCATAGGATGTAATACTACCACACACTGTGCCCCCAGGATGTAATACCACTACACGCTCTGCCCCCAGAATGTAATACCACCACACACTGTGCCCCAGGATGTAATACCACCACACACTGTGCCCCCAGGATGTAATACCACCACACACTCTGCCCCCAGGATGTAATACTACCACACACTGTGCCCCCCAGGATGTAATACTACCACACACTGTGCCCCCAGGATGTAATACCACTACACGCTGTGTCCCCAAAATGTAATACCACCACACACTGTGCCCCCAGGATGTAATAATACCACACACTGTGCCCCCAGGATGTAATACTACCACACACTGTGCCCCAAGGATGTAATACTACCACAACAGGACATAATACCACCACCATAATACCACCCCAGGATGTAATATCACTACACGCTGTGCCCCAGAATGCAATAATACCACACACTGTGCCCCCAGGATGTAATACCAGCACACACTGTGCCCCAGGATGTAATACCACCACACACTGTGCCCCCAGGATGTAATACCACCACACACTGTGCCCCCAGGATGTAATACCACCACACACTCTGCCCCAGGATGTAATACTACCACACACTGTGCCCCCAGGATGTAAGACAACTACACGCTGTGCCCCAGAATGTAATACCACCACACACTGTGCCCCCAGGATGTAATAATACCACACACTGTGCCCCCAGGATGTAATACCACCACACACTGTGCCCCCAGGATGTAAGAATACCACACACTGTGCCCCAGGATGTAATAATACCACACACTGTGCCCACAGGATGTAATAATACCACACACTGTGCCCCCAGGATGTAATAATACCACACACTGTGCCCCAGGATGTAATAATACCACACACTGTGCCCCCAGGATGTAATAATACTACACACTGTGCCCCCAGGATGTAATAATACCACACACTGTGCCCCCAGGATGTAAGAATACCACACACTGTGCCCCCAGGATGTAAGAATACCACACACTGTGCCCCAGGATGTAATACTACCACACACTGTGCCCCCAGGATGTAATACCACCACACACTGTGCCTTCAGGATGTAATACCACCACACACTGTGCCCCAGGATGTAATACCACCACACACTGTACCCCCAGGATGTAAGAATACCACACACTGTGCCCCCAGGATGTAAGAATACTACACACTGCGCCCCAGGATGTAAGAATACCACACACTGTGCCCCAGGATGTAATACTACCACACACTGTGCCCCCAGGATGGAATACTACCACACACTGTGCCCCCAGGATGGAATACCACTACACGCTGTGCCCCCAGGATGGAATACTACCACACACTGTGCCCCCAGGATGGAATACCACTACACGCTGTGCCCCCAGGATGTATTACCACCACACAGTGTATCACCAGGACATAATAGTGCTACACCGGCCGCTCTGTGATCTGGCCAAGTTACAGAACGGCCAGTGTCTTACGCCATGTGAACATGGCCTAAGGTGCTCAGCATTAGAACAACCTAAAAGGGGGAGGCCAAATAAATTCCGCAATCCCCTCTCCTCAGCTTCATTACAGTCTTATGAAAATAACATCCCTCCATTTATCATACAGTCACATCTCTCTCTCAATATACAGTCCCAGGTACACAACTCCCTCTGTTCAGCATACAGCCCCATGTAAATACTATCACTCACTTCATCATTCAGACCCAGATATATACTCTCTCCCTTCAGCATACAGTCCCATTTAAATACCTCCCACCCCTCTCTTTAGCATACAGTCCCATGTAAATACCTCCCTCCCCTCTCTTCAGCATACAGTCCCATGTAAATACCTCCCTCCCCTCTCTTCAGTATACAGTCCCATTTGAATACCTCCCTCCCCTTTCTTCAGCACACAATCCCATGTAAATACCTCCCTCCCTTCTCCTCAGCATACAGTCCCATATAAATACCTCCCTCCCCTCAGCATACAGTCCCATGTAAATACCTCTCTCCCCTCTCCTCAGCATACAGTCCCATGTAAATACCTCCCTCCCCTCTCCTCAGCATACAGTCCCATGTAAATACCTCCCTCCCCTCTCCTCAGCATACAGTCCCATGTAAATACTTCTCTCTCCTCAGCATACAATCCCATGTAAATACCTCCCTCCCCTCAGCATACAGTCCCATGTAAATACCTCCCTCCCTTCTCCTCAGCATACAGTCACATATAAATACCTCCCTCCCCTCAGCATACAGTCCCATGTAAATACCTCCCTCCCCTCTCCTCAGCATACAGTCCCATGTAAATACCTCCCTCCCCTCTCCTCAGCATACAGTCCCATGTAAATACCTCCCTCCCCTCAGCATACAGTCCCATGTAAATACCTCCCTCCCCTCTCCTCAGCATACAGTCCCATGTAAATACCTCTCTCCCCTCAGCATACAGTCCCATGTAAATACCTCCCTCCCCTCTCTTCAGCCTACAGTCCCATGTAAATACCTCCCTCCCCTCAGCATACAGTCCCATGTAAATACCTCCCTCCCCTCTCCTCAGCATACAGCCACCCTCCCCCTCACCTTCCAGCACCCTGCTCCTGCTGTTACACTTCATGAGGGATAGAGGAGAGCTCATGTGGTCGGGAGGAGGATGCAGCCAGGTCAGCTAAGGAGCACTACAGTAACTATCAGAGCTTGTTGTGGGTGCAATGTGCTGCAGTGCTGCCTGCAGACTGGTCCCAGGAGCTCCTGCTCACACTGTGGTGCTGTTAGTTTTTCTGTGTGAGGACTGTGTGTGCTGCACTGGACACTGGTAATGTAACACTGTGTAGGACAAACACAGCAGTGCTGCACAGTCTTCTGCCCTCTGCTCACTGTTGGATCATCTCTCTGGTATAGGTGGGCGGCACTATACACGGCTCTGAGAGGAAAGGGGTCAAGTGACCTGTTGTGCTTAGCACACTGCACCCAGTCATTGAACCCCTTCCTTGCTGGGCACAGTGCAATCACCACACAGCAGGTAGAGACTCTCTGGCTCCAAGCATCCCAACTTAAAGTGACACTGTCACCCCCTTTTTGCATCTCTACACAGGTGTAAAGGGTAAATTTAGCGTTTTTCATTCCTTATTTCATATCATACGTCATGGTGTTTGTTCAAGTAAAAAGTGTCCTTTTATCAACTGCAGATTGTATTAAGTGGGCGTGGCCTCGCGGCATTAGCACCATTAGCACTTAGTCCCGCATACAACGGCACCGTTGGCTCCGCCCCCTTGACACCCATTGGCTGGCCGACTTAAAGGGGGTGGGGTCTAGACCTTTCGGCCAGCCTGTTCCAATGGCCGATGAGGGGCCCATTTAACACAATCTGCAGTTGATAAAAGATGACTTTTTACTTGAACAAGCACCATGACGTATGATATAAAATAAGGTATGAAAACCGCTAAATTTACCCTTTACACCTGTGTAGAGATGTCAGAATGCACGAAGGGGGTGACAGTGTCACTTTAACCCCTTTCTAGTAACTTGCTTAGCTTGAGTAAGGTCTCCCCTCCCCCATACTGGTTGGGCATGAGACGCTCCTCTTGTCTGGCTGGGCTTCCTTCTTCATCCTCTTCTGGTGGGCGGAATAAGGAGCTGTTCCCCTTCCTCATTGGAGGCTGCCTGCTCCTCTAGTGGGGATGGAGACTGTCAGTGCGGAGTGCAGCCTCCAGTGACCACAGCCGGCTGATTAGCAGCGTGTCTGCAGGTGGCCGCAGCGCTGCCTGTTAGTAGTCTGTCTGAGGATAATAAGTGTCTGGCAGCGGATGGCCCCCTCTGTCAGACAGCGGCCCCAGTCCCTAGTTAGCAGCGTTGTGGCAGAGGGTCATGGCACTGCCTGTTAGTTGGGCGGCCCCCACGGACTGGCAATCAGGGCAGCCCATCGGGCATTTGCCAGATCTGCCAGATTGCCAGTCCGGGCCTGATATGACCTATGTCATTGTGCTGCATAACATAAAGATATCTACATTTTTAGTTCTTATAGGTGATCTTCTTTCTTTGTTTTTTGGAAACTACAACTTTTATCATATAGAAATGTATGTACAGTCATATTATCAGTATATAAACAATACAACTCACAGCCACTCTTGCTGATGCTGACATCCAGGATCCATCATGGCTCTCTCCTTCCTGTGGATGTCACTCTCATCTGCAATGTCCAACGCAGAGCAGATTCAGGAAAATGGGGGAGTTTCATAAACCTGTCCTTGTTGCCTATAGCATCCGTTAACCCCCAGCTTTTGCTATTGGCAACAAGGAGGGTTTGTATTATTACCTACAATAAATAAATGGGGGCAGATTGATAAAACATGCTACTTGTTGTCCATAGTAACCAATCACTTTTGTAATTTGTTTTTCAGAAATAAGAGCTGTGATTGGTTGCTATGGGCGGCAAGGAAAGTTTTGCTTGTAAACAGTTTGATAAATGTATGTATATTAGTAGAAGACATTGAGGAGACATATTGTTCTGTGATGTGGAGAAGTCTAGTAATGGATGGAGGATGTATGCATCTGTATATAACCGAATATATAAACTAAATGAGTGACAGCTATATAACACTACAGGTTACTGGCTGCTGTGTCTTGGAGATTACAGTTCTTTCATTACAGTCAGCTAGTTACATGGCCCCCTAACATGCCCAGTCCTCCTCAATGATCAGTGTCCCTCTCCGCTGTCCTGTGCGCGGTTTGTACCAGCAGCATTTAGCAGTAGATGGTTCTGCAGCATGACAGCTGCCAGTTATTCCCATTCGCTCTGCTTCACTGTACCACAGACAGCTTTCTTAAAGGGGTATTCCAGGGAAAATTGATAAATTGGTGATGGAAAGGGTTAACCAAGGTTAACCCTTTCCTAATATACTTACCTGTCCTTTATTGCCCCCCCAAGGAGATCTCCGGTCCGGCCACGTGATCTTCCAGCTTGCGACTCGTGGATCCTCTTCTTCTTCCGGTTCGGTGACGTCACCATACCCGGCCGGCGTGTGGCTCTCTGTCTTATTAGCGGCAGAGCACTGAACCCTGACTGGCTTGGTAGCGTGTAGCCAATCAGGGTTTAGTGTTCTGCGTCTCCACACACACCAGTTACATCTGCAGGGCCGGCGTCAGCACGTCATTGTGAGGGGTCCCTGCGGGGTGCCATCCGACATCACTCTGCAGGACCCCCCTCCCTGTGTAATCATTGCGATCCTCCTGGCCCCCTGTGTAATCATTGCGATCCTCCTGGCCCCCCTCCCTGTGTAATCATTGCGATCCTCCTGGCCCCCTGTGTAATCATTTAGATACACAGATCACTCACCCCACCCTCCGATGTAAGCATGCTGCAGCGGCGCTGGACTCGATCTCGGCGCTTTTTTCAAACAGCTATCCTCAGCTGACAGGCGCTGTGTGTGAGGCAGGAGAGATTTCTTCCTTGCTCCGTACACAGCGCCTGTCAATCGCCCCGATACAACTCAGCTGACAGGCGCTGTGTACAGTGCAAGGAAGAAATCTCTCCTGCCTCACACACAGCGCCTGTCAGCTGAGTTGCATCGGGGCGATTGACAGGCGCTGTGTACGGAGCAAGGAAGAAATCTCTCCTGCCTCACACACAGCGCCTGTCAGCTGAGGATAGCTGTTTGAAAAAAGCGCCGAGATCGAGTCCAGCGCCGCTGCAGCATGCTTACATCGGAGGGTGGGGTGAGTGATCTGTGTATCTAAATGATTACACAGGGGGCCAGGAGGATCGCAATGATTACACAGGGAGGGGGGGCAGGAGGATCGCAATGATTACACAGGAAGGGGGGGCAGGAGGATCACAATGATTACACAGGGAGGGGGGCCGGGGAGAATCAGCTAACTGTACAGCAGGTCACTGTGAGGGGTCCCTGCAGGGTGCTGTTGTGTGACATCCAACATCACTCTGCAGGACCTCCCCCCTCCCCCGGGTGTCAGCGATGCCGACTCTGAGTGCCGGGAGGGGAAGGGATACGGCGGGCGACATTGCTCCGCTCCAGATGTCTGGTGGCTATAAAAGAAGTAATACCGCCCGCCATATCCCTTCCCCTCCCAGGACTCAGGTCGGCATCGCTGACACCGGGGGGGGTCCTGCAGAGTAGTGTCGGATGGAACCCCGCAGGGACCCCTCACAATGACGTGCTGACGCCGGCCCTGCAGATGTAACTGGTGTGTGTGGAGACGCAGAACACTAAACCCTGATTGGCTACACGCTACCAAGCCAGTCAGGGTTCAGTGCTCTGCCGCTAATAAGACAGAGAGCCACACGCCGGCCGGGTATGGTGACGTCACCGAACCGGAAGAAGAAGAGGATCCACGAGTCGCAAGCTGGAAGATCACGTGGCCGGACCGGAGATCTCCTTGGGGGGGGCAATAAAGGACAGGTAAGTATATTAGGAAAGGGTTAACCTTGGTTAACCCTTTCCATTACCAATTTATCAATTTTCCCTGGAATACCCCTTTAAGTTTAAGGGCTAGTTCACACTGAGCAAATTCATCAAAATTCCTCGGCGGAGCTCTCCGCTACGGAATCCCACCTGCCTCAGTTTCAGGCTGTGTTCACACTACGTATATTTCAGTCAGTATATGTATATTTCAGTCAGTATATTTCAGTCAGTATTGCAACCAAAACCAGGAGTGGATTAAAAACACAGAAAGGCTCTGTTCACACAATGTTGAAATTACATAGTTACATAGTTAATATGGTTGAAAAAAGACACATGCCCATCAAGTTCAACCAAGGAGGGGATGGATAAAAGGAAGGGGGAGGGATGATAAGTTCTATACATATGCATCTATATTATTTTTCTCTAAGAACTTGTCTAGGCCGGTTTTGAAGCCCTCTACTGTTTTTGCTGTGACCAGATCCTGTGGTAGACTGTTCCACAGATTCACAGTTCTCATTGTAAAGAAGGCTTGTCGCCTCCGGAGATTGAACCTTTTTTTCTCCAGGCGGAGGCAGTGCCCCCTTGTCCTTTGAGGGGGTTTTACCTGGAACATCTTTTCCCCATATTTCTTGTAGGGGCCATTTATATATTTAAATAAGTTAATCATATCTCCCCTTAAACGTCTCTTCTCCAGACTAAACAAATGTAATTCTTTTAATCTCTCTTCATAACTAAGATGCTCCATTCCCCTTATTAGTTTAGTTGCCCGTCTTTGTACCCTCTCCAGCTCTAGAACATCCTTTTTATGAATCGGGTTCCAAAACTGGACAGCATGAGGCCGCACCAAAGCTTTATAAAGCGGTAATATTATATCCCTGTCCCGAGAGTCCATGCCTGTTTTAATGCATGACAATATCCTGCTGGCTTTAGAAGCAGCTGCCTGACATTGTGTGCTGTTCTGTAGTCTATTATCTACAAGTACACCCAGATCCTTCTCTATCAGCGACTCTCCCAGAGTAACTCCCCCTAGGACATATGATGCATGCGGGTTATTAGTACCCAGGTGCATAACTTTACAAATTGAGTGGATGGCCGCCATTTAATGGCAAATATTTGCTGTTATTTTAGAACAATGGCTGTTAAATTGAAATAATGGCAGTTATTTACTGTTATATGGCGGCCATCCACTCAATTTCACCATTGTGTGAACAGATCCTTTCTGTGTTTTTAATCCACTCCTGGTTTTGGTTGCAATACTGACTGAAATATACTGACTGAAATATACGTAGTGTGAACGCAGCCATAAACAGCGTGTCTATGGGAGGGCTTGCATACCTCTGCTCTCCTTCGCTCTCTGCTCAAAGAATTGAATTGTGGAGGGCCGCAGATAGCAGAGGCGCGTGAGCCCTCCCATAGACACGCTGTTTGACACTGAGGCAGATGGGATTCCACAGCCGAGAGGTCCGCCACGGAATGTGCTCAGTGTGAACTGGCCCTTATGTCTGTAATGCTAACATGCATTAGAATTGACATCAGAGATACTAGTGCTGGGGGCCTGATACTGGGGTCTGTAATATTTTGAGGGCTTGATTCTGGGGTCTGTACTATGCTTACTTATTATGGAGTCCTATTATGGAGTCCATATTTTGCTAGGGGCTTGATACTGGGGTCTATAATATGTTGTGAGCTCTGGAATATGCTTCAATCATCTATCTGCCTCCCTTCCTTGTCTTTCCCCCCCTCCACCCCCCACCAGGAAGTGTCCTGACTTACACAGACCTAATGACTGTCGTCACCGTCACCAAGCTCTTCTCTCAGCTCCTTCTCCTGTTTCAGCAGCCCCCCCCCTCCTCTGCCTTGTCAGGTGACTCAGCTTGCTTAGTTTCCATTGGCTGAACAACTGCAAGCCATCACTTGGACTGGGGAGGGGGGGCTGCTGAAACAGGACCTAGAGCAGCCCTCCTGCTGATGACTCATCCTCACAAGAAGGAGCTGCCTGGTGACGGTGACGGCAGTAATCAGGTCTGTGTGAGTTAGGACACTACCTGGTGGGGGGTGGAGGGGGGAAAAGACAGGGAAGGGAGGCAGATAGGTGATTGAAGCATATTACAGAGTTATATAACTTTGTAATGTGCTTCAATTACTGGGAAAAAGTTTTTCATGGCACTTGTCCTTTAATACTGGGGACTAAATTCCATTGGCATATTAGTGGGCATCAGTGGCCGGCACTGGAGGCCAATTGGCAGATGCCTGAGTAAGCTTTGGTGGCGATGTCCCCTACAGTGGCGAGAGGTGAGAGGCAAGAGCAGCATGCTGGCGCCTGCATGTTTGCTCTATAAGATGAGTCCCCGCCTCCCCCCCTCACACACACACTTGGGGGGGTGGGGGTTATAGAGCAAAAAATATGGTAAGTGAACGGGAGCTGATCGGTGGCTGATGACTATCCTGTGGATAGCTCATCGCATTTTGGTATCAAACATCCTTAACCCCTTAGTGACCGCCGATACGGCTTTTTACGGCGGTCACTAAGGGTCCTTATTCTGCTGCCATCAGCTTTTTACGGCGATGGCAGAGAATAAGGCTGCGGGGCCGGGACGGCCCCCACCCCATCCCCCCAGCTACCGGAGGTAGCTGAGGGGTTGGGGCAGTGTGTGGGGTCCGTCCCGGCCCCCCCCACTAACCGACGATCGCCGCTATTAACGTTATAGCGGCGGCCGTCGGTAAAGGGGTTTACCGGTGCCGCCGCCGCCTTTCATCTCCCCCACCGTGAATCTACGGCGGGGGGGAGATGAAATAAGTGTCCCCCAGACCTCAGATCAGCCCCCCCTAGTAGGGCGATTACTAACCCCCCTCCCCCGGCGGCCATCAGATCCAAGATGGCCACCGCCATCGCTGTGAACAGACTAATGTCTGTTCACAGCGATGGAAAAGTTAAAATTAATGAAAACCCCATGCTCTCCGCCACCGGAGGTAGCGGAGAGCATGAGGCAGTGATCGGGGACCCCCCTGTGGGGTCCCGGTACAAGCGATCAGCGGTATATACTATATACCGCTGATCGCTTGTGCCACGTGCATCCCGGCACTTTTTATCCCCTGTCACCATGAATGATTGGTGACAGGGGATAAAAAGTGATGTCCCCCCACCCCCTCTGTCACCCCCGTCCCCCAGTCCCCCCCCCCTACCCCTTATACATTACCTGATCCTGGAGCTCCTTCCTCTTCGGCGTCCTGGCTGGTTGTGAAGTGCGCATGCGCTCCACAACCAGCCAACTCTGAAAATTTAAAGTGACAGAGACCAATTTGGTCTCTGTCACTGAACTATGATTACTGTGATAGAAAATATCACAGTAATCATAGTAATACAGTGAAAATGAATGTATAAAGTACAAAAAGTGACAAACATACAAAAAAATAAAACACACACTACCACCGCACGTTGCCCGTAACAACCGCACGTTGCCCGTAACCACTGCACTTTGCCCGTAACAACCGCACATTGCCAGTGAACCCCCTCAAGATTCCCCATAACCACCCCAAATTACATGTACCCACCCCAGGTTACCTATAAGCACTTCAGTTTATCAGTAACAATCCCAGATTGTCTGTAACCCTTCCAGGTTGCACATAACCCCCCAGGTTCCCCGTAATCACGCAGATTACATGTAACCCCCCAGATTGCACGTAACCACCGCACGTTGCCTCTGACCACTCCAGGATGCCTCTGACCACCGCACGTTGCCTCTGACCACCGCACGTTGCCTCTGACCATCACACATCGCCTCTGACCACCACACATCGCCTCTGACCACGCCACGGCGCCTCTGACCACCCAAAATTGCCAATGACCCCCTCCAGATTGCGGTGCCCATGCCAGATTACAGGTACCCACCCCAGATTGCCTATAAGAATTTCAGTTTATCCTTAACCACCCCACGTTGCCCGTAACCACCCCAGATTGTCTGTAAGCACTGCAGGTTGCCCGTAACCACCCCACGTTGCCCGTAACCAGCCCAGATTGCCTGTAAGCACTGCAGGTTGCCCGTATCCACCCCAGATTGTCTGAAAGCACTGCAGGTTGCCCGTAACCACCCCATGTTTCCCGTAACCACCCCAGATTGCCTGTAACCACCCCACGTTGCCTGTAACCACCCCACGTTGCCTGTAACCACAGCAGGTTGCCCGTGACCAACGCACGTCGCCTCTGACCAAGCCACGTCGCCTCTGACAACGCCACGTCGCCTCTGACCACCGCAGGTTGCCTCTGACCACCGCAGGTTGCCTCTGACCACCCCAAATTGCCAATGACCCCCTCCAGATTGCGGTAACCATGCCAGATTACAGGTACCCACCCAAGATTACCTATAAGCACTTCAGTTTATCCGTAACCACCCCACATTGCCCGTAACCACCCCAAGTTGCCCGTAACCACCCCAGATTATCTGTAAGCACTGCAAGTTGCCCGTAACCACCACACATTGCCCATAACCACCCCACGTTGCCCGTAACCACCCCACGTTGCCTGTAACCACCCCACGTTGCCTGTAACCACCCCAGGTTGCTGTAACCACAGCAGGTTGCCCGTGACCACCCCATGTTGTCCGTAACCACCCCAGATTACCTGTAACTACCTCAGGTTGCCCATAACCACCCCAGACTGTCCGTAACCACCCCACATTACCTGTAATCTCATTTTTTTATTTTATTTTAGTAACTGCGCTATTCTAATAACCATTACTAGCTGCGGTTTTGTTCCAGTAAATTGGCGCTCCTTCCCTTTTGAGCCCTGCTGTGTGCCCATACAGTGGTTTATGCCCACATATGAGGTACTGTTTTACTCAGAAGAACCTGCGTTACAGATTTTGGGGTACGTTTTCTCTCCTGTTCCTCGTCAAATTGAGAAATTTCAAACTAAACCAACCTATTATTGGAAAAATTCGAGTTTTTCATTTTTACTGGCCAATTTTGAATACTTTCCTCTAATACCTGTGGGGTAAAAATGGTCACCACACCCCAAGATGAATTCTTTGAGAGGTGCACTTTCCAAAATGGGGTGACTTTTGGTGGGAATCTATTCTGCTGACACTACAGGGGCTCTGCAAACGCACCTGGCGCTCAGAAACTTCTTCAGAAAAATCTGCACTGAAAATGCTAATTGGCGCTCCTTCCCTTCTGAGCCCGGCTGTGTGCCCATGCAGTGGTTTATTCCCACATATGGGGTACCATTCTACTCAGGAGAACCTGTGTTACATATATTGGGGTGACATCTCTCTCCTGTTCCTCGTGAAATTGAGAAATTTCAAACTAAAGGAACATATTATTGGAAAAATTCGAGTTTTTCATTTTTACTGTCTACTTTTGAATACTTTCCTCTAATACCTGTGGGGTCAAAATGCTCACCACACCCCAAAATGAATTCTTTGAGGGGTGCACTTTCCAAAATGGAGTGACTTATGGGGAGATTTTACTCCGCTGGCACTACAGGGGCTCTGCAAACGCACCTGGCGCTCAGAAACTTCTTCAGCAAAATCTGCACTGAAAATGCTAATTGGCGATCCTTCCCTTCTGAGCCCTGCTGTGTGCCCATGCAGTGGTTTATGCCCACATATGGGGTACCATTGTACTCAGGAGAACCTGCGTTACAAATTTTGGCGTACTTTTTTCCTCTTGTTCCTCGTGAAATTGAGAAATTTCAAACTAAACGAACATATTATTGGAAGAATTCGAGTTTTTCATTTTTACTGTCTTCTTTTGAATACTTTCCTGTAATACCTATGGGGTCAAAATGGTCACCACACACCAAGATGAATTCTTTGAGGGGTGCACTTTCCAAAATGGGGTGACTTATGGGGGGTTTCCTCTCTGCTGACACTACAGGGGCACTGCAAACGCACCTGGCGCTCAGAAACTTCTTCAGCAAAATCTGCAATGGAAAAGCTAATTGGCACTCCCTTCCTTCTGAGCCCGGCTGTGTGCCCATACAGTACAGTACTCAATAGAACCTGCGTTACAAATTTTGGGGTGCATTTTCTCTCATGTTCCTTTTCAAATTGAGAAACTTTAATCTAAACATATATATTATTGGAAAATTTAAATTTTCCATTTTTTTACTGCCTAATTGTGAATACTTTCCTCCAGCCCCTGTAGGGTTAAATGCTCATTATACCCCTAGATTAATTCTTTAAGGTGTGTAGTTTCCAAAATGGGGGTTTTCAGGATTCCAGACTTCTAAATTCATTTAAAAAAAGAACTGGTCCCTAAAAAAATCAGTTTTGGAAACTTTCACGAAAATGTGATAATTTGCTGATAAATTTCTAAGCCCCATAACACCCTAAAAAAGTTAAATATGTTTACCAAATTATGCCAAAATAAAGAAGACATATTGGTAATGTGACTTAGTAACTAATTTATGTGCTTTGACGTTCTTTTTTTTTGAAGCAGAGAATTTCAGTTCATAAAATGCAATTTTTTAACATTTTTCATCATATTTTGATGTTTTTCACAAAAAACACACAAAGTAGTGACCAAATTTTGCCACTAACATAAAGTGCCATATGTGACGAAAAAAATAATATCAGAATCGCTAGCATACGTTAAAGCATCACTGAGCTATAAGAGCATAAAGTGAGACAGGTCAGATTTTGAAAAATTAGCCTGGTCATTAAAGGACAACTCCGGCGGGACCCCCCCCCAAAAAAAAAAACACAGACACCATACTCACCATCCCTCTGGTGACGATCGCCACTCCATTCGCCCGCCGTCCGCCTCACCGTCACCTGCGTCCGCCGTCCAGCGATGTCTCCTTCTTCCGGGTCCATGAGAGAGAAAAGGCTGCCAGCGCGCTTGCGCACCGGCAGCCTTTTCATTGGCTGGAGCGCATCACATGGCTTCCAGCAAGCTCAGCCAATCAGGGCTGAGCAAGCTGGAAGCCATGTGATGCGCTCCAGCCAATGAAAAGGCTGCTGGTGCGCATGTGCACCAGCAGCCTTTTCTCTCCCATTCACTCTCAATGAAGACGCCGAGGAGGAAGAAGACCCGGACCGCCCCCAGCTCTGACATCACCCGACACCAGAGAAGAGGACCGTGACGACCGTAATAGGTAATGTATATATTCTTTAACTTCCGGGGTGGGGGGTCGGGGGTCAGAAAGTGGGGGAAGGGGGCCAGACCGGGTATTTAACCACATTACAAAGTTATATAACTTTGTAATGTGTGTTAAATAAGCCAAAAAAATTTTTCGCCGGAGTTGTCCTTTAAGGCCCAAACTAGCTGCAGCACGAAGGGGTTAAAAATAATTGTGTAAAACATCAAAAAATCTTGAAACATGTTTAACATAAACCAGACAGTGAGCGGACATTTGTGCTCTCCAATGCCGGGACTGAATTTTAGTCCCAATCTGGCCCTGCCCCCTATTTTGCCATACCAGTGTGATCACATCTTTGTAAATGTTTGCCATAAATGTGCAGAGTGGGATGGGGTCATAAATTGTATAGAAATACTACACATGAACATGCCAAAATACACCTCCACCATTCCACAGTACTTTATTTTAAAATGGGTCAAAATTTTATAAAATTTATCTCCAGTTTTACTCCAATAAAAAGATCTCTGTTCTGTATAAAAGAATGCAGGAATTTCTCTTACGCCTCAGAGTTGACTACATGCAACCACATATGGAGCTTTAATTATTTTTTGGCATTCAGTTTTTTCATTTCAGATCCAGGCCTCTGTCTCATTCAGAAGTATCTAAATGCAGTTTTGGTCATATAATTTAAAGGTATGTATGTACACAGAATCCGTTAGAAGATCCTAATGAGTAGCTGTGTATTTTTAGGCTAAATACAGCTACATCTATTTCAGGAGTCTATAATTATTCTGACTGTATAGAATAATACAATGTCAGTTTACACAGGATAACAATAAAATATTGTAAAAGTAAGGCCTTATGCACACATAGCTAAAATGGGAAACAAATCATGTTCCATGAAATTCCATCAGATGATGTATTATAATGGTATTCAATACTGCTAGAGGGGAAGAGAGTAGTTACAACTATACAATCTGTCTGTGTATACTTGGATTGGAATACTTAAAGGGCAACTCTGGCGATTTTTTTTTTTTTTTTTTTTTATCAACTGGTTTTTCAATTGTAATATCAAGTCTTATGATACTTATCATCTGATGTATGCCCTGCAGGAAGTATTGTTTTCTTTTCAATCTGACACAAAAATCTCTGTAGCCACCTCAGTTCAAGACAGAAACTGTCCAAAGCAGGAGAGGTTTTCTATGGGAATTTGCTTTTGCTTTGGACAGTTCACAGACAGAGGTGACAGCAGTGTGCAACATGTTAGACAGGAAGAAAATATCACTTCCTACAGGACATACAGCAGCTGATAAGTACTGGAAGATGAGATTTTTAGATAGAAATAATTTACAAACCTATACAACGTTGATACCAGTCGATTTGGGAAAATTAGTTTTGAACTATTAACCCCTTAACGACATCGGGCATACGTATACGCCCCCCGCTTTAACGCAAACGGGCGTGTACGTACGCCCGATGTTTCTCCGATCGCTGTGTGTTCACACACAGCGGTCGGGGAAGATGGCCTGCTATAATGTATAGCAGGCCATCTCTGCTCGTCGGCACGGGGGGTGATTAACCCCTCCCGTGCCGACGATCGCTGCTATATGCTGATCAATACAGATCAGCATATAGCAGCTGAAAACAGCTTTCCGGGTCATCGGTGACCCGGTGGCCCGGAAAGCAATGGCGACTGGTGCTGTCCCAGATAGCACCAATCGCCATTAGTGTCCCCAACAAAGATGGCGCCGATGCCACCCCCACGATCGCCGTGATAGGCTGATCAGTTGCTTTGGGTTAAAAAGATTTTTATTTTTTTTTTTTCCCAATTTTTTTTTTTTTTTACTTTTTTTGCGCCCTAACACCGCTGAGTACTGATCAGCATCGCACGTAAGTGCGCCACTGATCAGCAACTCCTCCTTTTTGAGGTAGGAGCGTTTTATCCCACTATATCCTACCGCCACTGTCTGCTGATAAGTGCCGCACATAAGTGCGGCATTTATCAGCAGCTCCTTTCTTGGCGTAGGGATATTATTTACTTACCGTCAAAAAAACTTAAAAAACACTACATTACACTACACTACATGAAATAAAGTTTTACAATAAACATTTACATACCCCATATACTAGTCCCCGTATAAAGATGGCCCCCAGGGTGTTTTCGGCGTCGGACGCATATGCTATTATTGCCTCCAACACCGAAACAGCCAGTGAGAATGAATGGGGGGATCCTTCTTTCCTCCATTCATCCTCATCATCATCATCATCATCATCCAGTGACGTGTCTGGGGGTAGCGTAGCGTACGCTGCCCCCCAGACACGTCTTTTCCGCCAGTACCGTCCCAATAAGAGATCACAGTATGGCGTGAAATTCTACAAACTCTGTGACAGTACCTCAGGGTACTCTTACAGATTTAGGGTAGGTGCATACTGCGGAATGGCGAAGGATAACCCTTTGTGCATTCCGCAGCTGGCACCCGCCGGCGGACTGATGCAGGTGTGCGTCTCCGCCCGTGTCATAGACTCCATCCTATGCACGGGCGGATTCCGTTGTCCGTCCAAAGAATGAACACATTCATTCTTTGGACAGAGGGCGGAATCCGCCCGTGCATAGAATGGAGTGTGACACGAGCGGAGACGCACGCCTGCATCAGTCCGCCGGCGGGTGCCAGCTGCGGAATGCACAAAGGGTTATCCTTCGCCATTCCGCAGTGTACATGTACCATTACAGTGTATGAAGGAAGGGACACCCGAATCCAGCCCCAGATGCCCCCAGATGAACCCACTCCCCCCCCTCCCGTCCTCAGAGTTAGTGGGGAGATCGTCCGGGAACTGATCTTCCCACTGCTGGATAAAGGTTACCACCTGTACGGGGATAACTTTTATACCAGCACCCCCCTCCTCTGGTCTCTCGCTGCCCGAGCTACTGTAGCTTGTGGCACAATCCGAAAAATATCAGAAGTAGTAATAAAGCCCTAATATTTAGCAGCCATGGAGCGGACCCAGCCCTTCTGGATATGAAGGACTCCGTATCGCACCAGGGCAACATTTTCCAGGTGACGTCCCCCACACTGGAAAACAGGAGACCCCAGAAGAAGTGCAGAGTGGCGTATCAGGAAGGACACCATTTTCCAGTGTGACGCCTGTCCTGATCCCCCCGGCCTCCTATTTCAGGGGTCACGTTGATCCAGGGATTATTCTGATCGCCATTATGGAGTCGGGAAGGAATTTTTCCCCTGTGATGAGGCTACTGTCGTGTGCCTCACGAGGGTTTTTTGCCTTCCTCTGGATCAACACAGGTTGAATTTGATGGACACCTGTCATTTTCAACCTTATAAACTAATAATTGGCCTAATACCCCCAAATAAATTAGAATTGTCCCTTTTCCCCAGCTAAGTAGGTATGGCCGCCATTCCCATTAGAGGATGCCATGATGCAATTACAGAGCCTCTGTGCTGCCGGGACAGAAGAAAACCCCCACAAGTGACCCCATTCTGGAAACTACACCCCATAAGGAATCTAACAAGGGGGGCAGCTGGGATATGGCCCCCTGGTGACGGGCACATTTGTGGTGTGAAAATAAAAAAAAAATATTTTTTATTTTCACGGCACATGTTCCACATATGTGCCCATCACCAGTGGGGTCCATATCCTCACTGCACCCCTTGTTGGATTCCGTATGGGGTGTAGTTTCCATAATGGGGTCACTTGTGGGGGATTCTACTGTCCTGGCAGCACAGGAGCTTTGTAAATGCGACATGGCCTCCATCCTCCATTCCAGCCTCTAAATGGCGCTCTGTCCCTTTGGTGGCTTGCCCTGTGCCAATATGGCACATTATGTCCACATGTGGGGTATTTTCGTACTCAGGGGAAACTACCCTACACGTTTTGTGTTCACTTTCTTTTTTAACCCCTTGTGGAAAAGGAAAAAATCAAGGCTAGACCAACATTTAGTGTAAAAAATGTTTAATTTTTACACTAAATCATTGATCTTGTCTTGATTTTTTCATTTTCACAAGGGGTTAAAAGATAAAAAAAAACACTAAATGTGTAGAGCAATTTCCCCTGAGTACGGAAATACCCCACATGTGGACATAAAGCGCCATGTGGGTGCAGGGTAAGCCTCCAAAGGGAAGGAGCGCCATTTGGTTTTTGGAGGCTGGATTTGGCTGGAATGGATTCCGAGGGACTTGTTGCATTTAAAAGGCCCCTGTGTTGCAAAGACAGTTGAACCCCCCCACAATTGACCCCATTATGGAAACTACACCCCTCAGGGAATGTAACAAGGGGTGTAGTGAGCATATGGACCCCACTGGTGACGGGTACAAATGTGGAACAATATGGCGTGAAAATTAAATATTACATTTTTTACACTATAATGTTGGTTTAGCCTTAAATTTTTCATTTTCACAAGGGGTTAAAAGAGAAAAAAACACACAAAATGTGTAGAGCAATTCCCCCTGAGTCCGTAAATACCCCACATGTGGACATAAAGCGCCGTGTAGGTGCAGGGCAAGCCTCCGAAGGGAAGGAGCGCCATTTGGATTTTGGAGGCTGGATTTGGCCAGAATGGATGATGAATGCCATGTCGCATTTACAGAGCCCTCGTGCTGCCAAAACACTGGAAACCCCCCACAAGTGACCCCATTCTGGAAACTACACCCCTCAAGAAATCTATCAATGGGTGCAGTGAGGATATGGACCCCTTGATGACGGCCACATTTGTGCCGAGAAAGTGAAAAAATTAAAATTTTCCCTTTCACGTCACATTGTTCCACATTTGTGCCCGTCACCAGTGGGGTCCATATGCTCACTGCACCCCTTGTTAGATTCCTTGAGGGGTGTAGTTTCCAAAATGGGGTCACTTGTGGGGGGTTTCAAGTGTCTTGGCAGCACGAGGGGTCTGTAAATGCGACATGGCCCTTGAAATCCATTCCAGTGAAATCCAGCTTGCAAAGGCCAATTCCCTTTGGAGGCTCGTCCTGCACCCGCTTGGCACTTAATGTCCACATGTGGGGTATTTCTGTACTCGGGAGAAACTGCGCTACACGTTTGGTTTTTCTTTTTCTTTTATCCCCTTGTAAAAATGAAAAATGAAGGCTAGAACAACATTTTAGTGTAAAAAATAGATTTTTTTCCTTTTTTACACCACATTGTTCTGAAAATCTGTGAAGCACCTGTGGGGTCCAAATGCTCACCGCACCCCTTGTTTTATTCCTTGAGAAGTGTAGTTTTCTAAATGGTGTCCCTTTAGGGGTGTTTTTAATGTTTTGGCACTCCAGAGCCTCTGCCAACCTGAAGTGGTACGGTCAAAAATAACCAAATATAATGGAGGCGTTGGAATTCACTGGGCGCTCCTTTATATCTGAGACTTGTGGTTGCGTCAAATAGCGCAATAGGGCCACATATGATGTATTTCTATAAACTGCAGAAACGGGGCAATCAATAATGGGGTGCATTTCTCTGCTAATAGGTTTATCATTATGAAAGATATTGGATTACAATAAAATCTCTGCACAGAAAATTTTCAAATTTCTTACACACTACGCTTTTATTTCTGTGACTCCCTTAAAGGGTTAAAACACTTTCTGGATGTGCTTTTGCAGAGTTTGGGGGGTGCAGTTTCTGAAATGGGGTGCTTTGTGGGGCTTTCTAACATACAGGCCCCTCAAATACACTTTAAACCTGAACAGGTCCCTGAAAATATCTGATTTTTAAATTTTACAGAAAATTTGGAAAATTGCTGCTAATGTTTTAAGCTTTCTATTGTCTAAAAAAATGAAATATAGTTTAATAAATGCTGCCACCATAAAGTAGACATGTTGCTAATGCTATTTAATATATAATTTATGTGGCATAACCATTCTCTGTATAAGCAGGAAGGTTTCAAAGTTGGAAAAATGGATTTTTTCACGTTATTTTGGTGTTTTTCATAAAGATTCGTTATGAGTATCGACTCCATTTTACCAGAAATGTGAAGTACAATATGTCACGAGAAAACAATCTCAGAATCGTCCGGATAGGTAAAAGCATCCCGAAGTTATTAATGACTAAAGTGACACAGGTCATATTCATAAAATTTGTCTCTGTCCTTAAGGCCATTTCAGGCTCTGTCCTTAAGGGGTTAATGGGTGTGTGTGTGTGTGTGTGTGTATTATGTCATTTTTTACGCATCAGCCCAGGAATTACAGGACCTTTCGATTTTAATAGATTAAAGGAAACGTCTGTTTGTGGAGAGGGGGGGGGGGGGGATTTAAAAAAAAAACAAAACAGTGAGCTTACCTTTCCCTGTGCCTGCCTTGTGCTACATGACAGTGCTTCTATACCTGCCAGGTGACCTCTTCTCCCTGGTATGTCACAGCCCAGCTGAAATGTCACAAGTGGATGGGATTTAGCCCGCTCAGCCAATCAATGACTGCAGCTGTGTCCTGCCTCAATCACTGATTGGCTGAGTAAGGCATCTGTCAGCCAGGTTGTGACGTAGCCGGAAGGGAGCTGAGAAGACTGCTGGCTGCTGTCCTGGAGCAGGATGTGGTGCTGGACAGGTAAATATGATCTCTTTTTTTATGTTCCCCCACACCTGGCCCAAATTATTGGGGTTTTTTTTGCCTCCCCTGAACTTCTCCTTTAAAGTATTTGATTTAAATGTCTGCAGAGGATATATCTCATGTGCTATCATCCTTTGGTGCCCTGTCAAAGTTTTTTTCATCTTATAAAGTGATCACGAACCTTCAGTCCGAATTTTAGACCACTTCTGGTGTAAAAAAAAATATTCTCATAAGTCTTTTTAACGTTTTTGCATAGTTTCTTTTCATGTTTTAACTTGAAATTTTTATTACCATCATCATCGTCATCATCATTTCATTACTTAGTGCAACCCACTCCTTGGTTTGCCGCTGAGTCTTTCTGCTTACATAGCACCTTACAAAGCCAGTATATGAATAACCCCTTCCCCACATATCATCTATAGTAGTGTACTCTGCAAATTATCCTCCAACTCACTACTAGCCTTTTTCAATTTAGTGTACTTTCATCACCCTATGTCATGACATAGCAGAGAGGATTAGATGCTGTGCTGTGATTGGCCAGACAAGTAAGGGAAGGAAAGTACTTGAGCGAGTTATGCCAGTAAAAAGCCCAGCTCTGATCCTGCACCCTAAAATGGAGAGAATAACAAATAGTTATGCTTCATGTAGGGGACTCTCATTGGTTCAATATTGGCAATGCGAGCACTTAAAGGAGAACTCCGGGCAAAATGTATTTTTTAATATGTTATTATTTAAGGAAAGTAAGACAAATTCCTAATATACACTAATTATGGGAAACGCACATATAGTGCTATTTCCCTCAATTTAGTAGATCAGACAGGCTTCAATTTCTCTCCCCAAAAAATGGTCACGACTCGGGTGAACCCAGATTTTGCTTTTAAGTTCAGCAAGCCAACTGAACTTTTAAAAAGTTTGCTCATCTCTATTAATCAGTGCTGAAATTATCACGTGATCTTACTATTCATTTCACAGCTGTATACATAGGGTAAATCTTCTTTCCTTTATGTTTTATGTGATGTGCTGCAGGAACAATTCAATTTAGATACATATGCAACGTGTCTACAAATTTCTGCAAGGAATCTGCCACTTTGTGAAGATGCATTTAGGGTTATTATTAAGGTGTCAGTAAAAGTTGCAGTTTGTGCGAAATAACTGTGCACCACAAGATTGGCCTTTTTTAAGTTTTGTAATACAGTGGTACCTCGGTTCTCAAATGTCTCTGTGTTGGAACAATTCTGTATTCAAACCAAAATTTCCCACAAAGTTTTGTTTGGTATTCAAACTTTGCTCGGTATCCGAACAAAACTGGGGGAGATAAAACTAGGTGCACTGCAGCCTCTAGTGCTGGTAACATGATCACCACTAGAGGCTGCTGTGCACAGGAATATACAGACAGGACCAAGGAACAGGATGTCCTTTCGAAAGAGGAGCACAACACCAATCATTTGGGTGGTCTTCTTTTTCTAGGGGGTTAAGAGGTGATTCTGAACACAGCATCACAACTTAACCCCTGCCTGGCTGGCAAACTGAGCGGGCTCAGCATCACAGCGGTATAGACAGAATGCCTCCATTGTAGAAGTTTTCTGCTCTAGATTGGGAAACCCCATTCGTGTTTTCCCTCTCCTAAAGCAAGGAGCAGTGCACAATGCATTGCTACTTACTGTATGCCCAAATGCTATTGCATCACTACCTAACTCTTTACACTTTGTGGGCCAGGCTCTCTGTACCTGACCCATGGAATGTAAAAAAAACATAGTGACATAGTTAATAAGGTTGAAAGAAGACAAGAGTCCATCAGGTTCAACCTAGGGAACCCTACTGTGTTAATCCAGGGGAAGGCAAAAAAAACCCCTATGAGGCAGATTAAATGTATTTGCATTATTTTCTTATGGGAAAACTCTGCTCGGTTCTCGAACTGTTCGGTTCTGGAACAGCTTTCCAGAACAGATTAAGTCCCAGAACAGAGACATGACTGTATGTTTATTTGCTACTAATGATAATAGTAATAATTACAAATGACTGGTAATGATTCTGGGCAAATTCAATAATTGAATGTTTCTTTTAAATCCATATACACTTTGAAGACCACCAATGCTGAAGGAGGAAAATCATATTGCACAGAAATCCCTTTGGCTTTACATTCGGTGACACAGCACCCCCCCCTCTGTTGGGCGTCACTCTCTGTACCAGCTGACACGTTAGCGTAATTAATTGCCTGCAGGGGCCACTTGACATTTATTCGCTAGCTACCGTGTATATATTAATGGCTTCTACAACTCGATACCACATACATACACTGTTTCCTTTCTGTGTATTCCCTTAGCCAGCTAAAATTCCCTGCCCCGAACAGGGAGGTTTGGTTTTGCAACACAATGATTCACTGCATGCAAATGCATTAGGTGCTCCATAGAGTGCGACCAGTGAATGGAGACTCTGTGCAGAACTGCCAGCAGTGCAGAATAGTCTTTGCATAGCAGATCCAGAACAGAAGCCTTATGTTCAGAAAGGATGCAAATTCAAATGTGCTCTGTGCAGTGTAAAGAAGACTGCTTGTCTGCTGGGTGAGCACACTAAGTAAACTCTCAGAGATCGCAGTATGGTGCAGGTAGGGACGGAGCAGCACATGATCAGCTTAGAAAATCTTCATTTTGCAAATGAAGTATGACTCAGTGATGTGTGGTAGGGTTTGTTTTGTGATTATTTTTATTTCAGTAATTTGTTCCATTTTCAGTTTTTTTTTTTTCCTGTTCCTGATTCTGACTTGGCTTTTCCAACATTGTTCTTTTCCACTGTTTTGGTACTGTTGCTGTTTGGGTTCAATTTGTGCTGTTTGACATCATTCCTGTCTGCTATTTTGCTGTTTTGCTGTCATTGCTGTAGTCTGGTTTGTGTGATGTTAAAGGGAAACCATCAGCATGTTAGATGTTTTCCCTAGAACTATCTAACCTGCCGATATGTCCCTATACTGCACAGGGTGCTGAGGATGAAGTTACCTTTCTACACCATTTCCATGATATTAGGAGTGCATTGCATATGTTAATAAGTCATTTTAGTGCACTAGGGTTAGGACTGCCACCTCCAGTGCACTGATCTGTCCTCGGCCTACCCCTTCTAGTGAAGATCAGCAGAGCATGCTGCGGGCTGGCTTGGGTGTTTCAGTGCAATGGGGGGGGGGGGGGGGGGGGGCACAGTATAAACTGCTGCTGATGTCACAGAAACCGTGCAGAGGATGAAGGTAAGAAACTTACCTTCATTCTCAGTGCCCTTTGTGCACCTTCTATTAGTTTCCCTTTAGGACTGGATAAACACATGCAGTTTTTTTAGCTAGTTTTAATGAGCAAAACTCAGTCCAAAATAAAAACTGTAAAACAGAAAAGTCACTTGGCCATAGTCTGACACTGTGAATCCTTCCCGTAGAGTCACATATATATATATATGGCAGACCTTAGGTGGTGCTCAGCTCCAGGTCACATATGAAAAACATAAAAATACAGAAGAAAAACTATTTATTGATCATTAAAAAAGTCAACTTTTTAATACACCATTTTAAAGAAGTCTTTCATGTGTAGAGGTGACAGGTGCATGAGGAATTCTTTCCCCCTGTCTCCTTGATGTTTTGCTCACCCAGGAGGTTGCAAGAGCAGAAACTACTGTAACCACTTTGCAGATACTGTAGCAATAATTGAAGTCCTGTTGTCGCTTTAGTGTTCAACTTTAAATTTTAATTCAGGGTTCTTGGTAAACTGGGTGTTAGGCTCTATCTAGGACGAATGAAATGAAGTCTTGATGCTGGATCTTAAGAGGAATATTAACAAAGATTGTTCCATGTGTTATAGGATAACTCTTATTATTCATCAATATAGAACATTTCTGGAAATAAATAGAGACCCCAGACTATGGATTATTCCTAAAACACATGGAACAATCTCTTTTAACATATCTACAGATCCAGTACCAACATCAAGCTTAGATTTTAACAGTCCTAGATTGTTTTGAACTCCCAGCTTGCCAAGGACCCTGAATGGCTGCTTGAATGGAAGCATATGACCTGTACCTGTACTTATGTGTATCAGATACCGGCACGAGGTACATGGGGCAGTATGGCTTGATCAATTCATACACAAAATTCTGATGTGTTTTTTATTTAGCCAAGCGGCACTAGTATCAGCCATAGGTGTGATGTGCAGCACTCTGTTTCTTCCCTGAGCCACACCTGTACCTGTACTATTTCCTGCAGCTTGTGCAGTGGTGCTTAGGATTACGAATATAATTTGTTCCGACACCATGCTTGTAATCCAAATCACTCTTAAACCAAATCAGATTTTTCCATAAGAAATCATTGAAATGCAGACAATTGGTTCCACACCGCCAAAATAATGATTTTTTTTTTCTGAATAACATATAAAGCAAATTAATTTTTTTTTTAATATTTCATATTATAAGTTACTGTACAGTATAGCAGTCATCATGTGGAGTATAGTGTATAGTGAGGGCATTAACCTGAAAAACAGCAGCAGTTTGTGGAATGAGGATGAAAACTGCAGATCCCCATAATACAATAGCGTAGTACAACAGGCTAGAAGCAGGGCTGCTGTCAGAGGTCTGTGTCATATGACAGTAAAGGGGGGAACATGAAGGAATGAGCAGGACATATGTGGGCACAGTATAGCAGCACTCTCTGTCCAGGGAGAGAGGGGTTACAGCTATGAAGAGATTACCTCCACAGTCCTGTCCCCTGATGTAAGCCTCAGCCTGAAGTGGATCTGCTATGATTTGGAAGGTGAGGGAGACTTCCATGGTCAGAGTACAGTGCTGTAGACCCCGCTATGCAGACCATGCCCCTCCCCCACTCGCGCTCCCACTCAGTACAGGGAGCCCTTAAACCAAAGCAATACTCTTGTTACAATGTTGAAAAACTGTGAGCTCTTTTTGCAAAGCGCTTTCAATCCAAGTTACTCTTAAACCGAGGTACCACTGTACTTAACACAGCTCAGAGTTTGGTATAATACTGTTTATCTAGAAAGTTATCTGTGAGCTTACTTTATTAACAAAAATTTTAAAGCCCCCTCCACAGCTCAGGGAAGTCTTTACCCATAGGATTCTACTGGGCACAGACACCCTTCCAGATTTTTCCTCTAATAAATTATAGGACATCCTATGGGAGCATCTGGAATTCCGGACCACTGTCCATATACGCATACGGAAACTGGACGGAATTACGAATGCACTACTTGGCAGCCCGGGTGAGTGCCAGGTGTTAAAGCTGGCCCTTTAACTGAACACGCTCCTACACATACACTTAAATGTGGCACAGTGTTTGGCTGGGCAAGCAGCCGTTGGCTCTTGGCCCTGTCAATCACACTTACGGCTGAAAGTAGAAAGCCGCCCCCCCCCCCCCCCCAGTTTTACCGTGCAGGAGAGGGAAGTGACAGAGGAGTATGCAGCAGGTAAGTGTTTTTTTTTTCCTCCTCTGCTTCCTGATCAGTGTTTCCTGACCGTAAAAACGACCACGGATGCATGCAGGGGGCCTAAGTCTTATCTAAACCCATCAAAAGAACAAGCTAGCACAGCCTGTACCTATTAATCCATATTAGCTGTTACAGCTTGTCCATAAGTGTGCAATGACACCAAATAAAGGGCAATGTCCAAATGCATTGTATACAGTGAAGGACTAGCGACTATCCATATAAACACTCCCAACATCTTTTTAGCTGATGGTCCTTATTGAACTGTGTAATAGGTTTGGTACGTGAGCGCTGATGTATTAGATCACTTGGGGGTCGTCTAATATGCCTTTTATTGTTGTCCATATCTGCAGCCACAATGCAGATTGGATCCATTGAATAGGAGTTGGGAAAATAGCCTGAGCCTCAGCCTAGACTTTGGGCTTCTTATCTTACAGATTTGCCTAAACCTTGTTTTAACCCCCAGCTGTACAGATTCATATGTGCAGGTCCTTATATAAGCTCTGGATATAAATAAGACCTTTTACCATTTCCTATTACTGAGGATGAGCAAGAAGAGTGCAAATAATGAAAGGGGGAAACATAGGAAATATGATTATATAGTGATTAGGCTTTATTCACATAAATGATGGACATTTGAATATGAAGAATTATTAGCCAGGACAAGAAAATGCTTTCAAGTGGCTGGAAATAAAATTGCTAAATGTGTTATAGGCGTTGTAAATGAATATAGACGTGACTGTGACTGTGTGAGGCTGCACATGTGCGGCAGCAGACTACACAAAATGAATGGCTCAGGTATATCCACAGAGAATGAGGCCCCCTTGTGTATTTTTCAAAGAATTACAAGAGGAAATGCTCACACTTGTGTCCTCAACATTAGTCTGTTTATTGTAGAAATGTATTACATTAGGTATGCTCAGAATATAATGGTAGGAATAAAAAAGATGGACTTTTTTTTTATAGCTTTTCCTGAATCTCAACTAATCCTGGTGTCACTAAGCATTCAGTCGGTCAGTCGGTCGTGCACTGACAGGAGGGGAAAGTAAACAAGTTATTTTTTTGATAGACTATTCTCTAATGAATTTGATTTGTGGCACAATATATGCAGATTTTGATGCGGACTTTGGCGTGGATCTAGCACAAATATTACCTCATGCATGTCATACTTTTTATTTTTTTTACTTCCACGCTGTATGGATGGATGTTTTTGGTTGTATTTGGTTCTAAAAGCCTGACAAAAGTGAGTATGGCCAGCTTCAGGGCATTTGTGTGTTTTTCTACCTTAGGGGAATTAGGGAATTCCGGGATGCACCACTGACATTACTGTTAATTCTCTGAAAGCTTTTCAGGAGCCAAAGATGACTACTTTCTATTGTTTAACAACAAGACAGCTTGTTGGCAATTAGGTATCGATACCACATGATGGAGAGTGCAGGTCCCATGTTGGTAAGAGTGCAGTCAGAAGGAAGAGCCAGGAGAAAATAGATCCACCCTCAAATCCACCCTGAAAATCACCTCATTATCGAATTGGGGAGAGTAAAAATCACAAACAAAATTCTATGAAATGCCTCCATGACTCTGAGCACTCTATTCTAATAAATAACTTCTATTAAAGGGAACCAATTATCACAATTTTCCTGATATGATTCCCAGCAGCACAGTATAGAGCTACCGTGCAGCTGACTGATCATACCAGCCCCGACTGCAGCAGTGGCTTTACAAAGGAAAAAAAACATGTTTTATTCTACCGTGCAAGGCCAGGAGAGGGGCGTCAACTAGTCATCTGGTGGGGAGACAGTCCTGACTAATCACAATTCTATGCCCTGTCTACCTGTTAGTGGTCTCTCTGCGTGTCAATCATCCCCACACTGCATGCCGACAGGCAGATAACTGTTAATTGTCAGGAGTGGCTCCCCACCCAGATGACTAGTTGCCGCCCCTCTCCCGGCCATAATAAAATATCTTTTTTTCCCCTGTAAAGCTACTGCTGCAGATGTGGCTGGTATGGTCCGTGAGCTGCACAGTAGCTTTATACTGTGCTGCTAGGAACCATATCAGCAAAATTGTGCACAACCTTTAAAAATCTCATGTCTTCTAGTTCTTATGAGCCGCTGTATGCCCTGCAGTAAGTGATGTATTCTTTCCAGTTTGGCACAGTGCTCTCTGCTGCCAATTCTATCTGTGACAGGAACTGTCCTTGTAGTGTCCCACTACAGATGGTTCTCCTTGTCTTACACACCCAGGTAAAACTCAGGTGCCACAGCTAGTGCAGTTAGTCACTGTGCCCTACTCCAGCCACTAGGTGTATCACTTTTCCTTTGCACAGCTGCAGTTTAGGTAAGAAGGTTAGCCTGTTTTTACTATCTCACACGCACATACTGTCAAACAGCCCTATATAACAGAGGGTTTTCCTGGTCAGGTCAGTTGAGTTCAGTTCAGTTAGAGTTAGAACAGTTAGAACAGTTCCAATGTGAGAGACTACAGCAGTCATGCACTGATGAACTTGACCTTGGGGTAACTGAAGTTACAGGAACAACCCTTGCCTACTCCATGGATCTTCACTTCAGGACAGTCACCCCCTACAGAGAAAAGGAAGTGGGACTGATCCAAGTTAGCCGTTCTCTACTGACTACGCTAGACTACAGTATGTGGGGAAAATTTCACTAGTTAGCTTCACCCAGAGACAGAGGCTTAAGACTCATACTACCTCACAGGGTGGTCACCTATACTGAGAGGCAGAAGGCGGTCAGATAACACAGACTTATCTAAATGTGAGTATGAGGAGTTCTTCAAGACACACTTCACACATCCCAGCAGAGCACAGTACTACTTAGGCAAGGGCTCCTATTTGGCACGTATCTACTGCTACAGCTTATTCCTACTTTATCTTTACCTCAAGCTACTGTTGAGATATCTACTGTTGATTGCACGGTTACATCTTTGTATTACACTGAAGAAACCTTTCAAGTAAAGTTAAGCGTTGTTTAAGTGGGACTCGGTCATCTCTGTCGCCGCACCCTGCACCTTACACTAGTTGTACCAAAGGTCAGTGCCAGTGTGTTCGGGTGGTGGGTGTTACCACTAGAGTTGATCGAACCTCGGAAAATCCTAGGTTCGATCGAACTCAAACATTCCCGAGCCTTCCGCATTAGATTGTCTTCACGGTCCGTGGAAAAGGAGGAGGGTGCCCAGGGACCGCCTGGAATTCCGGGATACAGCCTATTACCTAGACTGAATGCCGGAATTCCAGGCGGTCCCCGGGCACGCTCCTCCTTCTGCACGGGCCGTGAAGACACCAGCAATCTTATGTGGAAGGTTTGGGAATATTAGAGTTCAATCGAACCTAGGATTTTTCGAAGTTCAATCAACTCTAGTTACCAATCCTGATAACCGTGACAAGTTGCCCCAAAACACCAGAGCCCTTCGGCTGGTTCAACACCAGTATCCAGCGCCCTGGGTCACAACATCCAGAGCAAGAGATGTTTTCTATAGAGATTTGCTACTGCTTAGGACAGTTCTTGATTTTTAAATAGAAGTAATTTACAAATGACACAAGTTAATTTGAAAACAATTTTTCCCACCAGAGTATCCCTTTAAAAGGATTTCTTTTTTAAGAGTAAACTATTAAAATGCACAAAAAGTTCAGGTTCAGTTAAAAAGTAGATGCATGTGGAAAATGACAAATATACTAGAACCAAGACCTTTGAGTCATGGCAGAGAGATAGAGAAAGGTATGAACCAGTTCACATGGGGATTATAAAAAGGAACAAAATATGAACACCTGTACAGTGACAGCTGCATGGGGAACCCACAAGTGGTTGAAATATAGCACATAGTTTATAGCACATATCTGAATAAAATGAAGATTAAGGGCTAATAGCCAGTAGTAAAAGTACAGAGCATAATTTTGTGGTCATGCAACAACAATCTGAACAAATACACATTCTACTTGTGCAACAATGTAGATAACTGTAATTAATATGTATTTATATAATTTATTTATCATATATATTTATTTTCATGTATATGGCACAGTCCGAATCCCTGTTGATCCAGGACATCCTGGTGGGATCATCCGTTTTTGGAGGCATTGAAGGCTCAGACTCAGCCAAGGAATATTCTACGTTCACAGTGCTTTGTAGAAACAACTGTACACTTGATATTGAGTATACAGGCCCCTTGTGCCTTTTCACTGCTCTCAGAGACTGCTGGAACTCCCAGGAGAAGACTGTACCTTGGAGCTATAAATATGGCTTTAGTTTTATTTCTGGAAAGAAAAATACCATTTGTTATACAGTTACTTTCTTTATATCCTTGATGTAATTGATGCTTGGACTCAAATTAGATATTGTTACTACCATTAAGTGTAGCATTCCTGACTTCTGTATGATGAATTTTTCATTCATTTCAGAAAGTAACTATTTAACGCTTGTTATTTTATGGAGTGGCTGTGAAACATTAATGGAAGGTGAGGGTGGACTTTCTGAAGTGTGCATACCAAGATCCATGCATGAACAGTTTGTAACCTGGTGAACAAAGCATGGAACCATATAAAGTCCCTTGTGTGCATTGTATAGCTTTATGTAGGGAACATATCTGCACCATTTGTAGCTATAAGCCAGTATAGCATAGCAGTCTTTTGGGACTGTTTGGAGCCATGTGTGCTCAGTGTGAGAAAAGCATTATATAGGTATTATAAAGGGCTCACTATATCACTGTCAGTACAGTATGGCTCTCTGTGGGGAAATATATTACACTCTGGACACTACAGTATATGAATACTGCTTGGTTCTTTTAATCTCTGAGCACTGTCACTGTGGATAGTGAATAACTTTCTAAAATGTGAATACCTCTAAAAACAAATCCTAGAATACCTCCTTAGGCCATGTTCACACAACGTAACTTTTGCATAAATCACGGTCGTTGTTGCAATTTGCAACAATGGCATTGATTTATGCAGAAGATACGTTGTACATGCATGAATGGAATCCCGGCCGGAGTGTATACACATATGCTCTGTCCGGGATTCCAACCGGCCACATGAAAAACTGATACGTCAGTTTTGTGCGGCTGCTATTCACTGAAAAGCAATTCACAGACATGTCAATTCACACAACTGTGTGCAGAGGTAAATTGGGATGTGGACGCACACAGGTCCCAATTCAACAGAAATAAAGATAATCCGGGATGAACCTCTCTTCGTGTGAACATGGCCTTAACAAGTATATAATATTTTGCTATTACATGTTGTGATATTACATATAGCATAATGACATATACTGTAGGTTATTAATTGACCTGCCCATAACTGTCTAGTCATAGAGACGCACCTGCTGTGAATGGTTGTATGGCACTAAGATAATATTTACACCTACTCTAGAGAGGTGTACAGTAATAGTTGTCAGATCCTCGATCACTGAGATCCACAAGCGTAATCCACTCTCTGATCGATGAATCCAGGATCCCACAGAGGAACTGTGCTCACATCAGCTCTTCTCTGATCCTCATCATCAACTATAACCCCAACAACCCCCCACTTTTCACATTCTTATATACCTTAGTGTGGAAAGCTGCCCCCCCCCCCCAATTGGCTGTGGTCAGGGCCCACCAGGGGACATCTCCAGCATCCATTCCTAGTTGAATGGTGTTTCCAATTGTCCAGTCTGTAGATATGTGATCAATCCCAGCAGGGGGTCATCTGGAAAAGTTGTCTATGCAAATTCCATTATCTGCTTTTCCTGTGCCTTTCTGCACAGATCATTGTGTATTCGGCCCCATACCCAGACAGAGTGATATTAGAGGCTTCTACACGTCTTGGTGGGACTGCTCAGATTTCTCTCCTGTCCTCCACAGTCAGGATTTCACTACTGTTCACTAGTAAGCTTTTATTTTATTTATCCTTGTTTGTTACATTGTATGTGTATGTATCTTTGCAATCTTTTTTTTTTTTTTTTTTTTTTTATTTATTTATCTGACAATTACTATTTGTATTGCACTGCACTATTTTGTATTACATTTAAAAAAAAAATACGGTGGTACCTTGGTTTAAGTGTAACTTAGATTGAGAGCATTTTGCAAGAAGAGCTCACAGTTTTTCAAAATTGTAACTTGGTTTAAGAGCATTGCTTTGATTTAAGAGCTCCCTTTACTGGGTGGGAAGGGGAGTGGGGGAGGGGCATGGTCTGCATACTGAGGTCTACAGCACTGTACTATGACCCAGGATGTCTCCCTCACCTTCCAAATGATAGAAGATCCACTTCAGGCTGGGGCTTATATCAGGGGACAGGACTGTGGAGGTAATCTCTCCATAGCTGTAACCACTCTCTCCCTGGACAGAAAGTGCTGCATGTATGTGCCCACATATGTCCTGCTCATTCATTTATGCTCCCTGCAGTCTCTGTCAGCCCTGTCTGTGTTTCCCATCCTCTCCATTCCTGCTATAATGTGCCTGCACTTACACTCAGCTATACACACTGCTGCTATAATGTGCCAGCACTTACACTTAGCTATACACACTGCTGCTATAATCTGCCTGCACTTACACTCAAACTGATGTATGAAAAGTTTCTGTCACTGTCCTCCTGCAGCGCTCTGTGATTCTCTCTTCCTGGTTCATGCTGAACACACACACCTTCCCCATTGCTGTCATGTGACCACTCAGATCTCTGACAGCTGCCCTGCTTCTCTATTCTAGCCTGTTGTACTACGCTACTGCATTATGGGTATCTGCATCTCCATCTTACATTTTACTCCACATGCTGATTGCTATACTGAACAGTAACTTATAATAACACATATTCAGCTGTTTCTCATTGTTTGTTTTATCTGTTCGACCTGTTATTCAGAATTTAAAAAATCATTATTTATGGGGTGTGGAACCAGTTGTCTGCATATCAGTGATTTCTTATGGTAATATTTGCTTTGGATTAAGAGTGGATTTGGATTGCATGCATGGTCCCGGAACAAATTATGCTCATAATCCAAGGCACCACTGTATGTTGCTTCCTCGTAGTTTTAGAATTTAAACTTCTACAGAGAAAAAAACATTAGTGTAGACTGTGTTCCCATAATGTCTACGTTTGGCCATTTTACGATTGCCTTTTTGTTACCAAAATACGGCTGTAATTTCCATAATACACTCGTATTTTGGTGCCAAGATGATGGTTGTCCAAAAAGGCTGCCGTAAAAAGATGTTGTGGGAACAGAGCTGTATAGTGAGACTAACTGGTGTTGAGGATATATTGAGATATCCATAATAGGCCCCTACTGTCTGGTAAGTATGGGTGGTAGTAGCATGAAGTATTATAAGATATTGGGGTCATTGTACATTGTACATACATGTATGTGGTAAATTGATAAGCTCCATAGTGTAAGTCACCCCAGTAATGTGACCTTAGAGCAGCAATAGTCACACATGTGTATCATATTTCCCCATCACTGAAGGTGCTCACATGTCGCTTTATTTTTTCAATTGGAATGTATTTTTTTCCATACATGAGTTGATGTAATGTAGCAGGTCAGTTATAATTGCCCTATATGTAGCTCAGAGTTAATATTTATACTGTATATTTATATGTTCCTAAATACTTTTATATAGCTGTGCATTTGCACATTCATATTCACCTGCAATACATAAAAGCCCCACTAGATGGAGATGCCTGCAGCCTGTCACCTAGAAGCTGGAGATTCTCTTGATGAGTCACACTTCTTCTGCAGCAGCAATGGCAGCCAGGCTTAAAACTGTGTTATAGGGGCTCTACAGGCTATTTACCGCTCTGTGGTAGGATCAGCTGGAGTTGTCCTGTGATTGGTGAGTCCTCTTAATGCAATGTCGTTGCTGTACTGGATAACACCAGGCAGGTCTGCAGTAGAGATCAGGTCTGGAGCAGCAGTTTAATAGCATGAATGTTACTTCATGCTACATGAATCATTATCTCTGAGTAGACATGAGCTTTCTCTTTGTAGCCTTCTTTGTATACACATGTTACAGTCTGCCATGCATCAAGGTATTACAGCATATTATGCAAGCATCACATGTATAATTTTCATAATAAGGCTAGGTTCACACAACATACATTTTCTGACAAGAACGGCCATTGTTGTAAATTAAAACAATGGACATTCTTTTCATAGTGATAGGTGTTGCATTAAAGTCAATGCAAACAATGGGAGTTGTTTAAACAAAGTAGTTAACAATGGCCGTTGTTTGCTATCGACGTTGAAATAATTGACGTGTCAATTATTTCCAGCCGTTGTGTTAACATAGTGTTAACATAGCCTTAGACTAAAAGATACAGTGAAAACAATCACTGAGCCTTATAATAATAATAATAATAATAATAATAATATATTATTATTATTATTATTATTATTATTATTATTAAAAAAAAGGAATTATAAAAGAAAAAAAATGATGAAGACAAAAAAAAGTTTCCCTTACAAAATGTTTTGTTATAATAAAATAAAAAAAAATAAAACCTACAATAAATAAATAATAAAAAATTAGCTACAGATTTGACCACAATAATTGTATTGTACACTATTTACTGAAGATTTAAGGGGATATTCCACTCAAACATAACTTTTCATATGTTGCTGCCCACGATGAGACTAACAATACCTTCCATACTTGTTCTATTCAGTCTACTTCTCCAGGTTCTGAGCTGCTGCTTTCTGCTAAAGACACAAAAAAACAGTGAGCGAGATTTTCTCTTTCTGCCTCCCCCTCCTGCCCCCTCCCTTCTGAGATGGCTGTAAACCCTAACTGGCTGTTTCTGCAACTTTGTAGCTTCTTTGTAATGCTGACAGAGCCATTTTGAAGAGGGGGGGGGGGGGGGAAGGACTGTCCGGGTGATCACTAGATTGTCCGGGCAGCCCTTAGCATATAACAGCGTCTGCTACCGCAGTTCCTATTCCACGGAGCAACGGCAGCAGATCATTGCTGTATGAGTCGTTTGTCTTTCAACATGTTTGAAAGACAAATGACGCAACGATCAGCCGACGTGAACGATGTCTGCTGATCGTTGTCTTCTATTCCACCGAACGATTATCGGCCGTAACAGCCGATATTGGTCGAATACGGCCGATAATCGTTCCGTGGTATAGGGCCTTTACACTTTGAAAGCAAGGGCTGCACAGACATTGCTAATGATATCTGTGCAGCCCTTGTTTCATGATCATCGAGCCATGTAATAGGTTTGGTAAGCAAGCGCCGATCAAACTAGCGTTTTTGGGACAGTATTGGAAGTAGTGCACGCCACTCCAACAGTGCCAAGAATGCCCACGACTTTGTCAAATTTTTCAATTTTTTTCTCTGTATATTTGAGTTTGACACCCCTGTTCTGGACCAATTCCTGGTTTAGTTTACATATACTGATGCAAAATATTGACCAAAATAAGTGTAAGTGTGGCCATACAAGGATTTTACAAGCTCTTCTACCCAAAAGATTGTTGGTGAACAGTGCCAGGTATAAACTTAGATAAGCGTCATGCTCATTAATGTGCACCTATAGGCTATGTTCATATTACGTTAAAAAAAACCCAGAAAAGGCAGCCGCTTTTTCTATTTTAAAAGTCGTCCATTATTGCTGTGATCGGATTGATTTATTTAATACACTGTGTCCAATGCAAACAGTATAATAAATAACAGACATTGTCTGCACAGACGTCAAAATGACGATCATGACAATTATTTTTGGATGTCTTTTGCAAACACCTGTTATTTGTTAGTTGCTCACAGACATTTTTCCTTTTTTCACAGTTCTTTGCCAGTTTTTACTATTAAATTTAAGGGACTTTTTAATTAAAGACACACCCAAAGGCCCATTAGTTCACTTAAACTAGAATAACATTCCAACAGCCATCATTGTAATGACAAGCGGCCAAATAGCGAAATGACGGATGTAATTTTTTCCTTTCAAAAATGGAGAGGAAAAAACGTAGTGTGAATATGGTGTATTCTTTCCAGTCTGACACAGTGCTCTACTGCCACTTTTGTCTGTGTCCGGAATTGTTCAAAGTAGTAGCAAATCCCCATAGAAAACCATTCCTGCTCTGGATAGTTCCTGACATGAGTCAGACTGGAAAGAAAATACTACTTCCTACAGGGCATACAGCAGCTGATAAGTACCGTAAATCTGTATAACTTTCTGACTTTTTTGATTTAAAAATAAATATTTTTCATTTTTCCAGAGTACCCTTTTAATTAAACTTTAAACAAAACTTTTCTCATGTATTTCTTACACCAGGGACCAATATGGGCTCCAAACTGTCAGTAGATGAATCGGTGCGAGTTGTCATTGTGGGTGGAGGATTTGCCGGCATAGCAGCTGCCAATCAGTTGAAGTCCTATGGAATTCCTTTCGTTTTGGTAGACATCAAAGATGCTTTCCATCACAATGTTGGCACCCTCCGTGCATCTGTAGAAAGTGGTAAGGCTTTTCAAAAATTAGGCTAGATTCACACACACCAGATCCCCAGTGGATTTCATGCTGCAAATTTGCAGCAAAATGTGCTGCAGACTCCTTGCCTTCTTAGCCCCCAGCCAGATGGAGCATACATTACCCAGTCCATGCTCCGGCTTGCTTTGGGGTCTCCTGGCATCTGGACGTCCCACTCAGCCAGTCAGTGGCTGCGGCGGGGCAGAGGGGGACGGCCAGCCGGGAATCGCCGAAGCAAATCCACTGCGGATCCGGTGTGTAAGTCTACCCTAAAACTGTTTTCAGCTAGTGTTCTAAACAGCTGTGCTTTGTTTTTGTTTTGTTCTTTGGTACAGATATAAGGAGCATTATGATTTGTGCCATTCATTCTTTTTTTTTTAAATACATTTTCTCCTATAGTCTCCTCAATAGAGCACCAAAATCTTGTGTCCCACAAGGAACTTTTTTATTTTTTTATAATTTGCCATAAATGCAGCCTGAGTTAGCTCTGAGTAATCAGAATCACAGTTATGCCTATTGAACAATGCATGTTTACTTTTATTTCTTATCTGACTACTTTTGGAAAAGTTATAAAGTAGAAAACATTATGGAAAATATAAATTGGCAATTCCCAATATAATCAATAAAACAAATTAATAGTTTAATTTTCTATAGGACCTATACTCCAGTCAGCAGTTATTATATGATAGGACAATGAAAAGAGGCTTTGCATTTTTATAAAAAATATATGTTATGTAATACCTTTGTGCTTGTTCTCTTCAGTGTCAAGGTTGCTGAGGTTCCTGTATTATAGCTTGCGTGCCTGTGTAGGATATGTGTAGCCTAAAGCCATAAACAAACAATGTATTAATACTATTTGTGTAAATATATTGTGTATATCTAAATTTTGTGCTTGTGATACAGGTTTTGCAAGAAAAACTTTCATCTCCTATGGCTATTCATTCCAAGGCAGCTTTAAACAAGGACAAGTGGTGGGAATAAACCTGCAGAATAACACTGTTGTGCTAGAAAACAATGAGGTGAATACCATGCTTTTGATTGACATGTGAGACAGGATGCTTTTTGGACAGGTGTGAGAAATTGAGTTTTCCTTGCGGACATATTTTTCCTATTCTTCTAACGTATAGTATCTTAAATGAGTTCCACAGTGAAACCCGCTAAGATTCCAGGCATTGTAATTTTAAATAGGTGTACATAAAAATTTAAAAATTCCACTCCGAGTATGTAAAACCCGGTCCCCGTGGGTTAAGGAGTATGTAAACCCCGGGTCACCTGAATTTAACTGTCCACCCGGGGAAAGCAGCTCAACATGAAGATTCTTGGTATCTCCTCTCCTCCTCCTCTTCCTTCAATTCTCAGCCAACAGCCAAGTCTTCTTCCGCCATGCTGTGTCTGGCCTAATTTTTGGGAGGCTCAATTGCTAACTCACTCACTTTTAATGGTTCTCTATGTCCTGACTGCCATGCTCTGACGTCACTACGTCTGCGGAGGAGCGGGACTGGTTGGTGGGGGCGCGCGGATTGCGTCCCCGCCAACCAGCCAGTTGTTTTATCTTTTTTTTTTTTTTTTTTTGTGTGTAGCCACGGCCAGGGCCTTACCTGGCTTAGCCAGTTAGCTGTCAGCACCTAGGTTCCCACTCCAATTTTTTGGGAGGCTCACTTGCTTCCTCACTCACTTTTAATGGTTATCTGTGTGCTCACTGCCATGCTGTGTCTGGCCTAATATTTGGGAGGCTCACTTGCTTCCTCACTCACTTTTAATGGTTCACTGTGTCCTCAATGCCATGCTGTGTCTGGCCTAATTTTTGGGAGGCCTACTTGCTTCCTCACTCATTTTTAATGGTTCTCTGTGTGTTCACTGCCATGCGGCGTCTGGCCTAATTTTTGGGAGGCTCACTTGCTATCTCACTCACTTTTAATGGTTCTCTGTGTCCTGACTGCCATGCTCTGACGTCACTACGTCTGCGGAGGAGTGGGACTGGTTGCTGGGGGCCCGCCGATTGCGTCCCCGGCAACCAGCTAGCTGTGTTATCTTTTTTTTTTGTGTAGCCGCGGCCAGGTCCTTACCACCCCCAGTCAATTTTCATCAGGTGTACCCTTGATGGTGATTGACAGCTGGCCTAGCCAGTTAGCTGTCAGCACCTAGGTTCGTGTCCACTATAAATCCTAGCCCTTGGCCTCACTCCAATTTTTTGGGAGGCTCACTTGCTTCCTCACTCACTTTTAATGGTTCTCTGTGTGCTCAATGTCATGCAGTGTCTGGCCTAATTTTTGGGAAGCTCACTGGCTACTGCTTCTACCTTGGTCACTCTGTCCTCACCCCCATGCTCTGTCAGGCTAAATTTTGGGGCAGTTCATATGCTACCTCTGTTTTTAATGGTTCTCTATGTCCTCACCGCCATGCTGTGTCAGGCTGAGTTTTTGGGTGGTCCCTATGCCCACCTCTGTTTTAACCAGGCTTTTGCACAGAATTTGGCATAATGGTGCAATTAGGCAGCCTCAGAGGCATCCATACATGCTGCCCCTGCTGTTTTCTGTGCAATTCCATTGTCTTTCCATCATTTTCTGAGGTTGACAGGTTTTCACACGACTTTCCCTCTACCGAACTTGGGTAACCTGCAAAAATGCTCGAGTTTCCCATTCATTTCAATGGGGTTCGTTACTCAAATGAGCACTCGAAAATCAGGAGATATTCGTCTCGAGTAATGAGCACCCAAGCATTTTAGTACTCGCTCATCACTATTCAACACGCTTAACATTTTTAATATTTTTGGGCTTGTTCGCCCTTGTGTGTTGAAGGAGTTTTTATTCAATTCTTGGAGCAGTGAGATAAACCAAAAGCAGTGGTTTTGATACGGTTGCTTTTTTTATTTATTTTTAAGACATCCCTTGTGCAAATAATGTGGTAACTTTCCAGTTCAGGTTGTGACTAGAGATGAATACAACTCGAACAGGCTTGGGTCTTTCCGAACCCCAGCGTGCAGCATTTAATTAGCAGTGCTTGCAGAAGTTGGATGCAGCCTTAAGGCTGCCTGGTAAACGTGTATACAGCCATAGTCCATAGACTCCCTAGGTCTGCATCCTACTTCTTCAGCCATCGATAATCAAATTCTATAAGCTTGGGTTCAGACGGACCTGAGCATGTTCGAGTTGTGTTCATCCTTAGTTGTGACAGATGCACCAATAGCAAATATGTGCAGTTTCACTTTTTTACAATAAAAAGATGTTTGTCTGGCAGTCACAGTGCTTAAAGCTGAGCTCGAGGTATGTGACACCTGCTCTCTGGGAGAGCTGTTCACATGTAATGTATGTGTCTTCTGCTCAGTGACTGCGGTCCCCTCCTGGTCACTCTTTTCTACAATGCACATTCTTGTCCCCCGTAACCATTACATTGTCTGAGAAGTTTGGTAATGCAAGGATGCCTTGAGTCAGCCAGAAGGAGAGCTGCTTATGCCAAGAGACTGTCCTTTATGGTTAATCATGGGTCTCCAAACTGCGGCCCTCCAACTGTTGCAAAACTACATTTCCCATCATACCTGGACAGCCAAATCCAAAACTTTAACTGTCCAGGCATGATGGGAGTTGTAGTTTCGCAACAGCTGGAGGGCCGCAGTTTGGAGACCCATGTGGTTAATGATAGAGGAGGTCCTAAGCAGGGGTGCACACACAATGATGTCTAGATACTCTGATAGGAATGTTTAATTGTTTATTATTGCGACTAAAATATTGAAATGGCAATCTCTTATAATGTCAGATGACTAAACATTTTATTTCTTCAAAGTCAATAGCATGTAATCTTATTATTATTGTGAAATGTATCTTATCTAATATGTGAAAAGTCATATGCTGTTTACAGAAATAGGCCAAATTTTTTTTCATATCAGATTTTCTTCTTGCAATTTCTTTTTATACAGGAAATACATTTTTCCCATCTCATCATTGCAACTGGGAGTGATGGTCCTTTTCCTGGAAAATTTAACAAAGCAGCCACCAAGGAAATGGCTATACAAAAATATGAAGATCTAGTGAAGCAGGTGAGCTTTGAGGGAAGTCCAACAAAATTGTGCAGTTGTATTATTATTATTTTTTTGTCAATTTTACCCCCACAAATTTACTTTTTATATATAATAGTAGTTACACCCCCTCCCTCCCCCCAAACACACTTTTGCCCCCTCACTATTATGCACACCTGTGTAGCCCACCCCATAGCCTTGGACTCGAAGTTATGGACTGGACTACAGATGTGCATCTGTAACTGTCCCCAACCATCCACATTTTCATAGACCCCTTTATCAGGATCGGATGATTTGTGCTGTAAATACGGGCTGCACAATGGAGAGCCCATCTTTTTTGCGGCACTGATAACGACTCCAACACAGATCCATATGGATGTGTATATAGGGCCATAGAATTAAATGGGTCCGCATTCTGTCTTCAAATGTTTTAAAAAATCCACTCGCTATCAGCCACTATCACGGCTGCTCTCCTGACCATGCTATAGCGTGTTACTGTGATCTCAGGCTGCCTGCATCCATAAGAAGAATTCTCCAGCTGTCTCCGGATCTGAACTGATGGAACATAGGGCTGATGGATCGCTGGTCAGTAGTACTAAGGACACATAATTGAAAGTGACGCTCACCCAGAAATCCATTGCTAACACAAAACATAAAGCATTAAGAGTAGACCCACATAGACTGTATCCGCTGTGGATACAGTCTGTGCGAATCTAATTTAAGGGTATGTTCACACTGAGTAAAACAGGCAGAATCCCTTTGACACATTGAGGCAGGCAGGATTCCGAGCAGAGTCCCGCTGTGGAATTCCGCCTATTTTACTCAGTGTGAATCCACCCTAAAGGGGTACTCCGGCGGGGGGGCACTTTTTTGATGGGACCAGGGAGGGGGTGGCTGAGGAAAAAGACGCCCACTCACCTCCCCGATTCCAGCGGCAGGTCCCGCATCGCTGCGCTCCGGTGCCCGGTTCCCGTCCGCTTCCTGGTGTCTGACGCCTGGTGTCTGAACCCGCCCCTGGAATCTGGGAAAAAATTAAAAATGTGCCCCATCAAAAAAGTGCCCCCTCGCCGGAGTACCCCTTAAGGGTGCGTTAACACGTACAGGATCTGCAGCAGATCCGCAGCAGATTTGATGTTGTAGATTTGATGCTGTGTTCAGTTATTTAGTTGAAATCGCTGCGGATCCGGTACCTGTGAACATACCCTAACTATGAAAATGATGCAGAAAATTCCCGTCACTCAAAATGTGCTTCATATATGTATTTTATTTCTACAGCTTGCCAATGGATTTCTGTTATTCCCTTTTAGATAAAAGAGCCAATTCTACCATATGTGAAAAAAACTGCTAAATGTAAAAGTATAACATTTTATCAGGACATTACATAAATCCTACTATATATTTATTTTTTTCCCTTCAGGTCCAAAAAGCTAAGCGTGTTGTGATTGTGGGTGGAGGCTCAGCTGGAGTGGAGATGGCTGCAGAGGTGAAAACGGACTATCCTGAAAAAGAGGTGGAAGATTTTATACTTCAATATTGCAGTTTGTACCTTCAGTATTATTTTAAGGAGGGCCTTTTGATACACAGCTGGGGCTGCAGGGAAAATAGGAGGCTTACATTTCTGGCCTGATTCCCCGATGTTGCTGTTCCTCCAAGTGTCTGGTCCCCATAATGTACAGAAAACAAGGGTGGGCAGCAGCTCCCGCTGGTGTTGTTCTGCTGAGTGTCGTCTAAGATTTTGCTTCCAGTATATCGTAGCACAGTTGTGAACAAGACAGCACCACAACTCTGTAGAGCTTTGCAAAGTGTTTATTTACCTATGCAATGTTTCTGCTGTTCCAAACAGCCATTGCTTGACATGAAACTAAAAATTCCATCCACGGCTTCAATAAAATTGTGGTAGCTTTATTGGGACATCACAAACCAGAAAACAAAAAAATAAAATATAAAAACACGCCGACGCGTTGCAGGGTTAGAACCCCTTAATCATGGCAAATGTATGTGGGTAACTCACAGGTTTATATATGTATGGGATGTGATGTCCTGCCTCAGTATAGACACGCCCCAGACAACGGAGAATGGGAGCACCTGTTCCGAGTGAGGTCACATGACCAATAACATCCACTAGTATAACATCATAGAATACAAATAAAAACAAATACAAAATATATACATCAGATACAAATATATACACAAATTGCTGAAAAGAAAAAACTATAAATGATAATATAAATAAACATGTGAAAAAAAATGTGAAAAAAAAAAAATATTTTTAAATTAATAAAAATAAAAATAATGTTTTTTATTAGTATATGTAGTACAAATCTGACTTGTAGTTTAACCCTTTTGGGTATCTAGTGTTGAGGTTGAGAATCCACAGTGCCTCCCTCTTGCGTAACAGATGGGTCCAATCTCCCCCCGTTTGGGTCTATTAACCCTTTCTACAGCTGAAATTTTCAGACCATTCAAGTCCCCTCCATGACACTCAACAAAGTGTCTGGAGAAACCAGAGAGTGAGCGCGGGTGGTTAGAGACCAAAGATGTGCGTACGTCACTCAAATGCTCCCTGATACGATGCTCCCTGCAACTTCAGCCATAGCAATGTGCTCCTGCCTAGTGTGAATGGTGTTCTAGGAGAGCTGACCAAATTTGTCTTTTTTTTTTTTTTTTGTGTTCCAGATGGCCGAGTGGCTGCCTCTACTTGGTCGTGCACTCCACCTGTCCCACCCAGGTGGTGTATTTACTCTTGCTGGTATTAGACAGATCTTGCATGCCCAGAGCATAGGCGTATTTCATGCCTTGGAGAGGCCATGGTACAGTGTAGGACTGTCCCGAGCATGAGGCCACCGTAACGTGGTGGGGCAGTTTATACCATTTTCAAGTGGTAACCAAGAGCCTCATTATTTTTATGGAAGTTTTTTTTTAGCAGTTGGGAGGGCTGTTTTTAACTATTTTCATGTCTGTGGTGGGTCTGTATCTTGCCATTGCGGTGAGCTGTTGCATTTTTCAGTGTTTTTGTGTGTTTGCAACTTCAGCCATAGCAACATGCTCCTGCCTAGTGTGAATGGTGTTCTAGGAGAGCTGACCAAATTTGTCTTTTTTTTTTCTGAGCTGACATATTCTCCTTTTATGATATTGCTTGACATGCCTGATGATAAAGGCTTTATGGAACAACTGAAACATTGCATGGGTGAATAAACATTTAAAAAAATACTATGGGCTGTGGTGCGGTTGTTGTTCACAACTGGTCTCATTGATAGTTCTCTTCTTCCTGGTTTCTACAATATGACAGAACTGGTGATTCAGCCTGTCAGTGGCCCAACTGTAGTGAGGACGGAAGACTAAGGCTGCATTCCCACGTTCCGTGATCCTGACGGATCACGGACGTGGAATGCATGTACCGGAGTCCCCCCGCGCCCGGACAGCATCTGTAATTAGATGCTGGGAGCGGGGGAGACTGTATTCATAAGCGCCGCGCTGTAATGAAGCAGCCGCGCGGTGCTGTTACTGCAGCGCGGCGCTTATGAATACAGTCTCCCCCGCTCCCAGCATCTAATTACAGATGCTGTCCGGGCGCGGGGGGACTCCAGTACATGCATTCCACGTCCGTGATCCGTCAGGGTCACGGAACGTGGGAATGCAGCCTAAGGAAAATGGCAGTGGAGGGGGTTTGGGCTGGGTTAGTATGCCTCTGTTATTTTTCCTTCAGCCCCAGAAACATATTCTTTATTTATTTTTTATTTTTTACCAATTATGCTTAAACAACAAAAAAATACACTTACACATCCAATGTCACAGAACCCCTCTCCAACTGTGCCGCACATGTGGGGTTGAGGTTGTCAGAAGGAATTGCCTGCTCAGCCAATCAATGGGGCACCACCTCTTTTCCTTCTAGGTCATAGTTTTAGCATGTTTTATTTTTATGTGATGGTCTGTTATATATTGTTTTTAAGCTTGCTATTATGTTGTGATTAGAGATGAGTGAACCTTGAGCATGCTCGAGTCCTTCCGAACCCGAACTTTCGGCATTTGTTTAGTGGTGGCTGCTGAAGTTGGATAAAGCCCTAAGGCTATGTGGAAAACATGGATATAGTCATTGGCTGTATCCATGTTTTCCAGACAACCTTAAAGCTTTATTCAAGTTCAGCAGCCCCCGCTAATCAAATACCGATCGTTCGGGTTCTGATGTACTCGAACCCGAACCCAGTTCGCTCATCTCTAGTTGTCATAATTTATACACAATTAGGATAAGCTGCTAACATCTTTACAGGTCTTGTGGTGTCCATGTCTTAATGGTCACGACTGTTAGTCCATTATGTGTGTCCTAGTTGTGGCCTATTTGATGGTCGGTTTCTAAGGTGCCAGACAACCTGTGTTTAGTCCAGCTGTTAAGGTCAGCCGTTGGATGTAATATGAGGTCTATGACTAGTTCATTATAGTGAGTATGTTGTCTTCACGAGTCTCTTCTACTTCACTCTGTACAGGTTATATTGATACATTCAAAAATAGCATTAGCAGATGTGGAGCTGGAACCCTATGTAAGGCAGACTATAAAGGAAATCCTGTTACAAAAAGGAGTTAAGCTTGTTCTAGGCAAGTAAATATTATTATTATTATTATTATTATTTACACTACCGTTCAAAAGTTTGGGGTCACACAAACAATTTTGTGTTTTCCATGAAAAGTCACACTTCTTCACCACCATACGTTGTAAAATGAATAGAAAATAGAGTCAAGACATTGACAAGGTTAGAAATAATTATTTGTATTTGAAATAACATTGTTTTTACATCAAACTTTGCTTTCGTCAAAGAATGCTCCTTTTGCAGCAATTACAGCATTGCACACCTTTGGCATTCTAGCTATTAATCTGTTGGGGTAAGCTGGAGAAATTGCCCCCCCCTTTTCTAGAAGCAGCTCCCACAAGTTGGATTGGTTGGATGGGCACTTCTGGCGTACCATACGGTCAAGCTGCTCCCACAACAGCTCAATGGGGTTCAGATCTGGTGACTGCGCTGGCCACTCCATTACCGATAGAATACCAGCTGCCTGCTTCTGCTGTAAATAGTTCTTGCACAATTTGGAGGTGTGTTTAGGGTCATTGTCCTGTTGTAGGATGAAATTGGCTCCAATCAAGTGCTGTCCACTGGGTATGGCATGGCGTTGCAAAATTGAGTGATAGCTTTCCTTATTCAGAATCCCTTTTACCCTGTACAAATCTCCCACCTTACCAGCACCAAAGCAACCCCGGACCATCACATTACCTCCGCCATGCTTAACAGAAGGCGTCAGGCATTCTTCAAGCATCTTTTCATTTCTTCTGCGTCTCACAAACGTGCTTCTTTGTGATCCAAACACCTCAAACTTGGATTCATCCGTCCACAACACTTTTTTACAGTCTTCCTCTGTCCAATGTCTGTGTTCTTTTGCCCATCTTAATCTTTTTCTTTTATTGGCCAGTCTCAGATATGGCTTTTTCACTGTAAAAGTTGTTTTGCGGGTACTATTTAATGAAGATGCGGTTGGGGACCTGTGAGGCGTCTGTTTCTCAAACTAGAGACTCTAATGTGCTTATCTTCTTGCTTAGTTGTGCAACACGGCCTCCCACTTCTTTTTTTACTCTGGTTAGAGCCTGTTTGTGCTGTCCTCTGAAGGGAGTAGTACACACCGTTGTAGGAAATCTTCAATTTCTTAGCAATTTCTCGCATGGAATAGCCTTCATTTCTAAGAACAAAAATAGACTGTCGAGTTTCAGATAAAAGTTCTCTTTCTGGCCATTTTGAGCGTTTAATTGACCCCACAAATGTGATGCTCCAGAAACACAATCTGCTCAAAAGAAGGTCAGTTTTGGAGCTTCTGTAACAAGCTAGACTGTTTTCAGATGTGTGAACATGATTGCACAAGGGTTTTCTAATCATCAATTAGCCTTCTGAGCCAATGAGCAAACACATTGTACCATTAGAACACTGGAGTGATAGTTGCTGGAAATGGGCCTCTATACACCTATGTAGATATTGCACCAAAAAACAGACATTTGCAGCTAGAACCAGTCATTTACCCTATTAGCAATGTATAGAGTGTATTTCTTTAAAGTTAGGACTAGTTTAAAGTTATCTTCATTGAAAAGTACATTGCTTTTCCTTCAAAAATAAGGACATTTCAATGTGACCCCAAACTTTTGAACGGTAGTGTATTTTTTTTTTCTATTTCTGCTCTCTTTTGTTTACAAATTTAAAAAAGTTTAAATGCAGAAGGGTCCATTCAACCCAAACCTTTATGTGATATTCTTATTTCTTCTTTACGCTGTTTTCTGAAATTTGCATCTGTGTTTCTGCTGCTACTCCTGGCCTTACCATGTCCCAAATTTAAAGCTGTCAACTTGGGTAATCACACCTGTGGTCAGGCCAGGACTTGCATCCATAATGATGTCACATGCAAAAATGTAGATATAATATGCCCATGTGAAATAAGGTGTCTTCCTGCTAATGCACTGCTCCTGGCCCTACTCTATACTGCTTACTCTTCTGTCTCAGCCCCTGCTTTGTCTTTACCGGCTCCTGCCTGCACATTGTCTTCTGTCAGTCCTTGCCCCATGCCCTGCTCTCCATTGGCTGCAACCATACTTCTGAACTTCCGGGTATGTTTTTTTTGGCAATTACCATTAAAGTGGGATCAAAAAACCAACAGTATTGTTGGTTCCTTTTGTCCATTAGTGAAGATTCTGCTAACCTGATTCCAATAATGCCAGAATTGCCAGTATTGAAGTCACACTCCTGTATCCAAACTAGATTATTAACTTAAACCTGTGCCCCCTGCCTCGACTATCTGACTGTATTGGACTACGGCTGTCCAATTTCTGGGTACCCTTCTGATTCTCCAGTGTGTAACTGGGCCTCCCTATTACACTATGCTACCTGAAGCTGGGCCAGCTGCTACCTATGGAAATCTATATGAGAAAAAATGCATCAAACTTGAGACTAAATTACTGCCTTATTATGCAAATTCTGGCGATCACTTGCATAGTACAGACATATTATTATCTCAAAATGCTCCAAAATTGCTGTAAAATGACCAAAAAAAGATGGTATGTGTACATAATACACGCAAAAATGTGGTCAACCACTTTTTGTGTCAGAAAAAAATAAAAAAAAATAAAAAAAATATATATATATATTTCTTTTCCCCATTAAATGGATATGTTAAACAGACTGCAAAAACACAGTGTGGCCCTACCCTAACGCTGTTATTTTTTAAATGTATTTTTAAGTAATATTTTTGTTTCCAAGAATCTTTGACAATTAATGCTATGACACCAAAAACTAAAACTTTTTATTCACAACCCTTTTTATGATTAGAAAGCTATACTGCAGACCCCCAGGATATGTTATTAATGTATAACACATAGTAATGGTGCCAAACTTTATTAAACAGGGCAACGAGTTTCCAACCTGGATAGACTAACCTTGAACATGGTTGAGGAGAATATGAAGCTGCATTTAGACAAAGATACAGAGGTGATCACTGCAGACCTGGTCCTGTGCTGCACAGGAATAAGGATAAACTCCTCTAGTTATGTTGATGCTTTCGGTAAGTGAACACAAAATATGGGATACAGTTATAGATTATAACTACAGATGTAGTAGGGCTGAACTTGTCAGATTAAGTAATGGTTTATTTGACAAATTCAGCCCTACCATTACTCACTTTATGTTAAAAATAAATAAATGCTTGTTAGGCTATGTTCACACAACGTCTTTTGAGCTCCGTTTAAAATGACGTCCGTTATTTTAAGTCTAAAATAACGGACGTTATTCAGCTGTCTGGCCTCCCCTTAGTGCAATGGTGTTTGTACATTATTCTAGTTTGAGGTTGCTGTTTGGGTGTGTCTTAATTGAAAAGTCCATTGAATTTAATAGTAAAAAAAAAAGAGAATGAACGGTGGAAAAAGAAAAACCGTGTGTGAACAACTAATTAAAAAAGTCTGCTGCTTGCAAAAGACGTCCGGAAATAATGATCATGTTCATTATTTTGTCGTCCGCGGTAAAAACGGCCGTTATTCAATGCATTGTGTGCATTTGACGTCCGTCTTCCCATTGACTTTAATGCATTGCCATTGCAGTCAGTTAAATCGCAGCAAAAATATGAAAATCGGACGAATTTTTTTATATTTTTGACGTGTGAATATAGCCTTACTCTTGTCTAAAAGCTCTCTGCAGACAGGATTGTAGTTCTGATACAGTGACTGATAGCTTAAATAGTTATAATAATATTTCTCTCCATGAAGGTGATAAAGTGGCAAGCAATGGAGCTCTAAAAGTGAATGATCATCTTCAAGTGGAAGGACATAGTAATATTTACGCAGTTGGAGATTGTGCTGATTTAAGGGAACCTAAAATGGCCTATCTCGCAGGCTTACATGGCAAGATAGCAGTAACAAACATTATCCACAGTCTTATGCAGAAACCACTCAAGACCTATAAACCAGGTACTGGAATGCATATTCCCATCTTTGTATGCACATATTTCTCAGGAAAAGAACAGCAAAATAATTGTAGTATTTTGTGTGCCAGTGGCCAGGGTCTCACTCCAGGGACCCCCAATGTATACTTGAATACTGCAGTACTCTGAACAGACTGTAAAAGAAAACAATGGGAGATATTTATCAAACATGGTGTAAAGTGAAACTAGCTCAGTTGCCCCTAGCAACCAATCAGATTCCACCTTTCATTTTCCAAAGAGTCTGTGAGGAATGAAAGATGGAATCTGATTGGTTGCTAGGGGCTACTGAGCCAGTTTCAATTTACACCATGATTGATAAATTTCCCCCAATGTGTTTATTTGTGTTTATAGGCAACAATTCAGCTCTATCACGGAGCCATTATGAAGCTTATTATATGTGTTTACCTTTGTGGCTACCATTTGGTAAATCAAAATCTTGAAAAAAAATCCCCTAATATATAAAGTATCCCAAACGCACAATACTACTACTACTGTTGGTGTTTTATTAATCAAAATCTTAAAAAAAAAACACCAAATGACCAAATGTTGTTTTCTTTATTTTTAAGGGCCTGTCACTATGCTTTTGTCTATGGGTCGAAATGATGGTGTCGGACAGTTCAATGGTTACTATATAGGACGGTATTGTGTCGCTTTAGTGAAAAGCAGAGATGTATTTGTTTCAAAAAGTTGGAATGAGATGGGACAGAAGATGCCAAAATAGGTGTTATTTTTATAAAAAAAATGTTTTACTTAATATGACAATAGTTTATTACTGTACTTCACAGAAAACAATAAAATACAATTCTAATGTTTAATACATAAGAAAATTGTATACCTGCAGTATTACGATAAGCCTCTGTTTTCATTTTTAATTTCACTGTTTAAAAAAAAAAAGCAATTGCATGAATAGGTGAAAGGACCCAAAATAAGAGGGCCGTGAATGTCCTATATTTCTATTGCAGTGTCTCCTAAGAGGATACTGCATCTACTGTATTGTCTATTTTATATTCTGGAAAATTGATTTTGTGTTTTCTACTAAAGTTGATCGAACCTCGAGCATGCTTGAGTCCATCCAAACCCAATCATTCGGCATTTGATTAGCGGTGGCTGCTGAAGTTGGATAAAGCCCTAAGGCTATGTGGAAAACATGGATATAGTCATTGGCTGTATCCTTGATTTCCAGACAACCTTAGAGCTTTATCCAACTTCAGCAGCCACCGCTAATCAAATGCCGAACGATCGGGTTCGGATGGACTCAAGCATGCTCAAGGTTCGCTCATCTCTATTTTCTACCCTTATACATTCATGAAGGGGAGGCATTAATGAAGCAGGCCCAGCCCTGTAGAATAATAGCCACTGGCTTCCTAGCACAGCAACAGTTACATAGGGCACATTGGCTTATATTACCTAGTCCTAGGACCTCACTAGTAATAAACAGGTCCATCTAGGACCCACACTGTCAAATAAAAATGTATAACAATCTGCTCCCAGACCCCGAGAAGTTCAAAACAGGATTATGGTAACTGCAAAAAGGTCCCAGAAGCCCCACAATTTGAACACACACCAGGATAATCTGATCTGAATTTACTTAAAGCGGTATTCCAAGAAAAATTAACTCGTCCCCTATACATAACCCCACGGTAATCTCCATATCGGCCCCCGCCTTTTGTGTTATGAATAGAGCCACGGAGAGAGCCTAATAAGTGCACTAATGGTTTACTTGGCTCTTTCTGGTGGCTCCATAGGAATGAATACAGCCGTACCCGTGGCACTATTCATAACACAGAAGTCGGGGGCGACACAAAGATCGCCAGGCGGTTTGAAGGTCGGACCCTTGTGATCTCTTACTTGTCCCTATACAGATGATATCAGTGGAGATAGGGTCGGGCGTGAAAGGAAAATCATACTCTCTATGTAAGAAAATGTTTGACCTTGCTGTGCTCCTTGTACTTCCTTTATGACTTATAAAAATGGAATAATGAAAAATAAACATTATACTTTTATAATGAATTTATATTTATGCACAAAGGTTTATTTCAATTTTTTATTTTTTAATAAGAACTTTTTATTTGACTTCTCATTGCAGTCTGAGCAACAATAGAGTCATTACATACAGTACCATAAAACATTAGACATTGTGTTAAACTATAGATTTAAAATATTTCTAATACACTTTACAACCAGACCTTAAAAGGGTATTCTGGGGAAAAATGATGAATTGGCTATGGAAAAGGTTAACCAAAGTTAACCCTTTCCTAATATATTAACCTGTCCTTAGTGGGGTGCCCTTGGAGATCACCAGGCAGTCACGTGATCCTCAGGCTGCATTCTTCTTTCTTCCTGTGACGTCCTGCATATTCTTTTCTTCCAGGTACAGTGAAGTGTGTAATGGGATTCCGCTGCATGCGCAGTTGCAATCCAGTTACGCTCACATCACTCATGTGCTGGTCTAAGTGATTATGGTGATGTCACTGTACCTGTACTGCGCCTGATCCCAGCGCTCCCTCCTCATTGGCTACAGAGCACTGCAACATGATTGGCTGGTACGCTCTAGGCAGCCAATCATGGAATTAGGACAATTGGGTCTGATATCTGACTGTCACTGGGGGGATATCAGGCTGCAACTAGGGGGGCACATCTGGCTGCAACTGGGGGAGAAGTATCTCGATGTCACGGGGGAGGGGGCATATCTGGCAGAAAGTGGGGGGCATAGCTGACTACAAATGGCAGTATATTTACTGTAAGACTTCACCATTTACCTCCCCCTGTATGTATGATTAAAGAGAGAGTGAGAAAGAGAAATAGAGAGTGAGCATGAGTGTAAGGGGCACCTAGTATATGCAAGGGATTAGGAAACATAGTCCACTGAATTATAATAAATATTTGTATACAATTCCCTAAAAATAAAGACACAAACACAGTAACCCACTATGTGTGCTGTGTAAAAACACAAGCAGAACAGAATGTGAACAAACACTGTAAGGCTGGGTTCACACTACGTTTTTGCAATCCGTTTCATAATATAAAAAAGGAGGAAAACGCAAACAGAGGAAATGGATGCGTTTTAATCTGTTTTTGTTTTTTTTTTAAATAAAAGAAGTCAATGGGAAAACTGGTTCAAAATGGATGCACACAATTGCATCCGCTTTTCCATCAGTTTTTGCAAAAATGGATTGGAAAAACGTAGTGTAAACCAAGCCTAAGGTGTAAACAAAGCTGTATCATGAGAGGAGAAGCTAGTAGAGGAGAAAAAAAGTACATGGGAAGGTTTGTCTAGGCTTTGCCAAAACAGGTGGATGTTAGTAATCTTGGAAAACCCCTTTAAGGCTATGATCCCACGACTTCTTTTGTAATAATGATGGCTGCTTTTGTAAAATTGATAGTCATCATTATGAAATAATGGCCATTATTTGGACTTAAGTGGCCAAAAAGATACGTTGTGGAAACATAGACTTTATTTAAGGTGTAGGGGAACTGGTAACAAATGGACTTTATTATAACAGCACTTGCTTATGGTTATGTTCCCACAATGTAAAATTAAGTATAAATAACAACAAATATTTATCATGATCATTAATAACGGCAGTTATTTGCCCTTGTTGTGCCAACATAGCCTCAAAGTGACACAGTTCAACTATATAGTAAAGGTTTTTGGATAAGTTATGCAATGGCTGATGTCTGTCTGTATTTCACTCTACATCACTGGCTTCATCCACCAGGCATCATTTCTCTTGGGTGAATATACACCACAGACATGTGAACAAAGTCTAACATCGTCATTAGTTAAGCATCATTAGTTAAACATTCGTAAAAGACTAAGATTGAACTTTATAAAAAAAGAATACAAATAGACTGTCAGCCAAGGAATTGCTTAATTTTAATTTATTAAGTCAGCTCATGACTATAAACCATGGAAAATGTATACATAAAGGTTTAACTGAAAATAAAATAATTAAAAAAAATTTACTAAATATATACATCAGATAATGCTAAAATCCAATACTAATATCAAATCCAATAATAAGATAGGAAGATGCTTTACAGTACAAATGACATAACTAAAAAAGACATGACATGTTTCCGAACTAAACCTTCAGTCGCAGGACACACAATTGGCAGATCCTTCATTTTATCCTTGGGTTATATTTGAATAAGCAGAATTAATACTATCTTTTTAAATTTGGAAGTGCAAAACGAAACTCACGTACAGTGCATCTTCCAAGACAAGAGGACCAAATATATAAAACACCAAATATAATGGTAAAATGAAGGATGGGTTCACATACATAGAACATAACAGAACTATCTCAGATGTCTAACTGAATGCGAACACCTTTTTCAAAGCGTATCATACTTCAATGTCAGAAATGTGTCTGGAGAAGTCAAATCGGCTTCTGTCCTGTTAACATTGCCAAAACCAGAATGTGACTATATTTATACAGCTGAAGGCATTATTTCTGTCTACAATAGAGTAGGTATGCAAAGGCAACTTTGAAGGATTGTCTCCATTAAACAGTCCACTTGTATAAGGGGAATGTTATAGATGCAAGTGGGTGCATGAAAAGGAGAGGAGTCTTATCAACTAGGGATGGTACGAACGGAGTTCGGTTTAGGTTCGTAAGAACCCGAACCCTCGGTAATGACTGCTGCTGTCTGCCCGCTCCGTGGAGCGGGCGGATCCAGCGGGAGGACCGCCTGGAAAACTGGGATACAGCCATAGCCATAGGCTGTATCCCAGTTTTCCAGGCGTTCCTCCCGCTGTATCCGCCCGCTCCACGAACCCGAACCTCGGCAGGTTCAGACCATCCCTATTATCAACCTCTGCTTCATATTCTTTATTTATGTACTCTTGGACTCTACTACTTGGTCTTCTAGAATAAGATACACTTTGCAGACACTCTTCATTGTTTATGTGCTCTGGCTAACTGAAGGAGGTCTTTAATTAGGGACAACCCTCTATTAACCCAGCATGCCCTAGGGCATTTATAAACCTACAAGAAATATGATATTAGGACGTATGGTTTCAGGTTTAAACTGGCCATAGACATGGGATTAATGACATTTCATGGCTACCACTTCTAAAAGCTTTTCAAATTTTGAGATGGTCCATATTACCTGGTGAAATAATCACTTATTAAGCTATTTAACAGAAAAACTTTTTCTGGATAAATACAAGTTGGGCACAGATTTATCAATCTGTCTGGTGAAATTAGCCCACATTTACTAAAACTGTCTAAGTAAATGTTACGTTCACACATAGTAAAAACCAGGAGTGGGTTGAAAACACAGAGACTATGCAAAACTTTCCATTATAGTTTTCCTCTGTCAGCTACTTTCCTGATTTGGTTCACAAATACTAACAAAAAGACTGACAGAAATACGGACTAAAATACAATCTTAGAATAGAAAATCTTTAATGTGCCGGATTTATAACGTTATTTTTGGCCGTTTCAAAGCCTTTTTGGGGGGTAGGCCATCATTTTGGCACCATAACATGTCTGTTTATGCAAATTATTATGATAATTTGCATAAAACTGTCATAAATGACATAAAAATGACAGTTGCCCAAAAAGCGGCTGCAAAACAGCCATAAAAAATTTAAAGAAAGGTTGTGGGAACATAACTAAAGGCTGTCTACTCATACTCATCTCTACACCACCTATTACTTGGCTTGAAGTCCGCCAGAATTTTTAAGCTGGATTCAAGTGCATTTTGGCATGCCTCTTTTTGCATAAACCACTCCTCATTTTCATACCTGGTGTAAAAGCGACAGAAAAGATGTAGGAAAAAGTCCAGTGCGCCACTTCTTAAGCCATAATTCTGGCGGGGACACATTAGTAAATTTAGGCCGTTGTGATTTTTGTCTCAGACATAACAGCTAATCACAGCTCATCTTTGATTTCTCTAAATGAGATGTAAATGGCTAGTATCTGTCTGAGAAAAAGATCTGACGCCTTGGTGTTACCATGTCTGTTTAAAAGGATCATGTCTCTGTACAATCTGACACTGTCAAGCCTTATTAACAGGTTGAATGGTATATGTACGTTTACCAGGTAAGACAACAGAGACAAAACACAATGAACTATGCAAGGAAAATATGCTCAAGAATTCTTATTTTATGGGTAAAGTGATTACTAAAACAGACATGTCAAGAACCTTTATTGACCTTGGTTAAACCCCTGTGGTGTTTAACCAAGGTCAATGATGTTTAAGATAGACAAGAGGTTCATCCAATGTAGCCAATGATTCCTCTTGTTGTGCAAGGTACAAAATATAGACAATATTTTGAAATAAAACTTTTAAAGTAGCTAGTTGCTAAAGAGTGGATTACAATATCTGGGGACTGTGGCTCTATTAGCATAGAGGTGTTGCCTTCAGCAAAAAAATATTTGCATTGTCAGGCTATGTTCACACAGTGTAAAAATACGTCCGTTGTTGCAATTGGCAAAAACAGCTGTACTTTGTACGAAAAGACACGCTGCATGTTCTTCTATGGGATCCTGGCTGGGGCGTATACACATAGTATACGCTCCGGCCGGGAACCCAAGCGGCACCACAAACAACTGACATGTCAGTTTTCTGCGGCTGCTATTCATTGAATAGCGGCCGTAGAAAACCGTGTCAGTGCACACTAAGAAGCAAGCGGCTCCGGCTGCAGGCTTCATAGTGTGCTGTGGGGAGTTCTGATGCGGGCGTGCACGGATGTGCCCGCATCAGAATTCTACGGCCATAAAGATCATCTGGCCGGGATGATCTTTGCAGAGACCGGCCGCTCCGTGACCTGGCTGGGTCACGGAACAGCTGGTACAATATGCCGTGTGAACATGGCCTCAAGGTGTGTAATAGAATAAATGTGTGTCTATCATACCCATGTATGTTTAAAGTATGCTGCTTTTTAGGTGTAAAATGATGTATGCTACTTATCACTTATCATGTCAGCCTCTGACTGTAATATGAAATGGCCGTGGTCAGCTAAAGCAGGCTGGCTGATATGGCTGAGTGCTCAATGGAACTTTAGTGCTTGTTATTGAAAAATTCCAAAAATTAAAGGAGAAGTCCGTCCAGACCCATTTTTTTAGCAAGTGCTGACGAGGGGGAGGATAAAAGAAAAAAAATGCTCTTACTTCCCCTGGTCCAGCGCTGGTGGCCACATACCGTCGCTCTGATCCCTGGCTGCTTCCTGGTCTAAGCGGGGACCTGGGTCGAGATGTCAGACAGTCACCGGCTGAGGTGGGTGACTGGGTGACTCACACATCACAACTCGGGTCCCTGCTCATAGCAGGAAGTGGCCGGGGACCTTGGGGCCTGAGCAGCAGGATGCAGCCACCATTACTAGAGCAGGGGAGGTAAGAGCACATTATTTCTTTTATTCTACCCAGCACTTGCTAAAAAAAAAAAAAAAGGGTCTGGCAGACTTCTCCTTTAAAAAAAGGGGCTATCTAATATATTAGAACTGTGGAGGTGGGACTTGTGACATCCTTTGATCCACCTGATACCCGTTGATTAGCTGTTTTTTTAAGCAGCTGCACATGTATTTGTACTAGTGCATGCCTTACTTTTCCTAGTGACTGTGCTAGGTGCTGCAGCTGGGTCCCATTTGAACACATTTATAATATCTGACCTCCAGTCCTCCATCAATCTAATATTGATGGCCTAGCCTGAGGCCTGGCTATCAGTTTTTAAAAACAACATAATCCCTTTTAATCTAGCCGGAGAGTTAAAACCAACCTGGTCACCAATGATGGCAAATAAAAGTCAACATTTAGGGTTGGAAGTAACAAGGACAGAACCCTTACTTCACCTCTAAGAAACTTTACAGCACAATGTTACCAGCTAGACACAGTTGTAATAAACATTTGAAAGTTTACTAAACATTAATGAAAATGTGCAAAACTGTTATAAAACCACCAAACATTGGACATGTATTAAATATCTCTTTAAAATCTTAAGTAGATATTTTATATATATTTAAAATACAAACACAATGCCCTCTTTGCACTTTGCAAGATATCAAAAGAAGTTTATAATACAGTTACATTTAATATAATACATCTTAGTCAATAATACAAGAAAACAACATATAAAATAGGGCAAATCAACACATGAAAAATATTTTCTGCACCAAAGGAAATATCTCAATGATACACTGTCTTCTATTTCCCAATGGTTTCACAATTTCCTTTAAATCCTAACCTTGTAATACATTAAAGGGAAGATGTAGCAGTAGTGTCACTGGTGTAGGAATAGGTGGTATGAAAAAAATGTTCAATTAAATGGTGTAAAAAAGAGCCTGTGGAGCCTCATTTAAGAGTCTCAAAACACAGGACTAGCCAGATATCCCTCCGAGAAGGACCCAGCCAAGGGGTGGCTCCTGTAAGGAAACCACCATATTAAGTGGCCCTATAAGTCAATGTAATGCCAATCTCCAACCACAGACAGCTGTTTTGGGGTGCTGCCCCTCATCAGTGTGGAGCAGGATTCTGGCTAGATGGGAGCAATGCCTAGTAAAGCCATAAGAGAAACAGATCACTGATCTCAGGGAGACCAGCCAAAGAAAACACTGCCGGCTGCTAGTTAAAGCGCTCAATGCAGTGATATCCTAGGTGCATTGCCCCCTGGAAAACATGAATATGCAAAAAAGCCTGTGGAGCTTATCATATATGGTGCGACATTATAAAACTTTCTGACTGTATATTATAAATGTGCAACACGTTAGGGACAAGCTCTGGGACAATCAATTTGCTTTTGTAAATTTTATTCACCCAATATTAGTTTATTTCTATGGATTGCAGCTGTTGCACTACTGGCATTGTGTTTTGTCTTTTTGGGTGTTGTCATATGGTGCCATTGTTATTGGCCATTGTCATTCTGTAATATTCTGTGCAAAAAAACTCATCATACCTCCATATGAAATTAAAGACATATGGAGGATCAGAATTGGCCTATAGATTTCCACATGAATGCATGAGGCTTTAGGCCAGGAACCCACAGATTAACCTACTATGCAACTCATAGCTCACAAGCAACTTGCAAAAATGACACTTGCTTCTTCAAAATGCCTCCTATAGAAGTCACAGTAGTGTTCCCATTTTACTACAATAGGTGGACAAGTCAGTGAAGTAGAGTCCTATGATACATATTTATCATGCCACCAGTTTTTGATCCATGACACACTGCTATATCTTCATTTATGTGTATCACTATGTGTAGCTCATTTCCAGGTGACACACAAGTGTAGAAATAAAAATACGATGCTGAATGTAGATAAAATGCACAGGGTTTCTTTATTAAATATGATGTATGTACAGTATAACTATTCAATGTGTAAACCGGGAGAAACGGTTAAAAAAGTAAAACACATGTAATGGATGTGTATTTTCATTCATGCATCTGTCTAATGCCCAGAGTGGATGCAGATACAGTATGCTTCAGATTCAGATTCAAATTCTGATATACTCAGAAACACACACACAAATAGTAAACTAATAAGGGTCCTATACATTTTAATAAATGTCACTAAACTTTGCTCTTTGCTATATGAAGGATATAGCAGAGGTCATATGGAGCCTTTTCCATGCATAATAAGCCTTTAGAGCCTTTTTTCTTTATAACAAAACTCTGTTCCATCATATCACTACCTAATTTCTATACATTTGTGCATACTGATCCAGTACTGTATATTTATTTGCCAGACCTACTAGTGGTGGAAGGGGTCACTATAGAAAGCATACACAAGACTTGTGGTTTATTAATCTAGTAATATTTATTAAAAAGTAAAGGAACCCTTTAAGTGAAAATAAATTTATGTTTTTTTGTGTTTTGATGATATTGCTGTTTATTTGGCAACAACCATCTTGGGGATACTAGATGGTAATGTACAACCAATGTATGGACACATTTATTAGCTGGTATAGTGAACTGAGAATTGTTGCTATAAATGACATGGAATCTGCTGCATCTCTTCAGAATGTGTCATGTTTAGATGGTATGAATAAATCCTGTTTACATCATAATTTATAAGAATAAAAAATAATGTGATGTCGCTGTAGCGAATGTATTATAAATATATAAAGCACCATTTACACAGGACCAGGATAGGTAAAGAACATATAAAATGGTTAAACTACTCTACACATATTGTTGCAGACCAATGCTCTTATGCCAGTCCTATACAATGCTATGGTATGCTACTATTTACAACATAAATGAGGCATAATATCTGCAACTCTGGTCATTCCGTAACTATGACATAGTAACATAGTACATAAACAATAACCTTAACCAACCTGTTGAAAATATGTAAAATAAAGTTTTTAAAGCTATATTTATCTCCATACCACCCAGAGCAAAACTGAAGATTCAACCAGTCATCGTTCCCTCAACAAATACAATATCTGGAGGAATAAAACCATCTCTTTAAATATACAACCTTAAAAAGAAAATGTTTTCTTTATTTTTATAGCTTAATTTACTTCTAGATACAACTAACACCAACCCCTTAGTAGAACAAGTGCTTGCAAGAGGAGCACATCTGGCAGTGAAGGGGTTCAACGGAAAGAATCCAGATAGATTCTGAAATGGTTTAGGAATTCTCTGGAATAAGGTAAAACAAGTAAGGACAGTGCCATCTATCACAGTGCTGCATTCCTAGATTATTATATAGACTGGTCTGAAAGTTCTGTGCCGTATGGCATCATGAACATTTGAACACTGTAGCAGCTAAAAGTGAAGAATAGCAAATAAAGAAATTGTATCAAAGTTCTAATATTAGATGAATCATCAGAGAAAAAATCATTAAAAAAAAAACAAAAACAACAAATGGAATTCCTACATGGAAGCAACTTGGTAACTAAATGGCAGTGAAGAGAGGGTAATGGAGGAATCATCACAATAACTTGAGGAAATGTTCTTCTCAATGAACAGTCTTTCCTCTAAAGTATAAAAAAAATCTCCAAATTGTTCTATTGGAGTCCACATAATGGAATAGTCCTGCATTACAGAGTAATGTCACACAAGATGGACTGTAAATAAAACAACACTATGGGAACCTCTAGAGAATACCATGAGGGTAGTGCAATGTTTCTCTTTCTTCCTCACCAGCTATCCATACTGTGGAAATACAGATTGATGATAGCAACACAGTGAAACTCAATTCAGGCAACTAATCTCCTTTGGCAAAACCAATTATGATCAAAACTTATTTCCACCGGCAGTTGGACTTGCAGAAGTCATCGAGATCAGGAGACAGGCGTCCTTCATCCTTCTTAGATCAAAATCTCATTTACTGAATTGTAACCATCTTCATTTTTTGGCTATTAACCATGGCGTCTGACCCTTTAAAGTATCAAATAAAGGTGCTCTCATGATTAGGCTTTGGCAAATGCAGAAGCCCTGACAATGTTCTATACCAGTCAAAAGGAAACTGCTTTTTATGGAGTTGCAACCCATTTATTACTTGATGTTCTTTAGGATTTTTACATTTTAGAATTTTCCTATCTAATTTTATGATAGACCACTCTACAGTTTGTAAAAGTCGGTTTAATTAAAGGGGTACCCAAGCTTTTAATATATTGCTGTGGTATAAGAAGACATAACAAACATCTTATGCTTACCTCTCCTCGCTCCTCCAGTGTCCTGCTGTGGCATCTCCAAGTTTCCGCTGACTGCCGCCCCACCACTTCTGAGATGAACTTGTCTCGGCAGTGACAGCCTGCTCAGCCAATCAGTGACTGAGACAGGACAGTGCTGTGACCAATGATTGGCTGAGCAGGCTGTCATTGCCATCAAAAGTCCATCCAGAAGTGGCGGGGCTGCAGTCAGGACCTGGAGATTTCACAGCAGGGCACCAGGAGAGGGCTGAGAGGTAATGGTAAGATTATTATGTTTTTTATAGGCAGCAACAAAGTTTTCAACTGCTACCCCTTTAAGCTACTATATTGGTATAGAAAGCATATATATTACTTGTATATCTCAAGGTTTTATATACCTGGCCAAAAAATTTCATTCTTGTAAACAGCATAAAAGAGTTTCCTATTTTCAAGAATGACCATATTGTGTATGAAAAGAATTTCCTATCTTGTTTAGTTACAACTGTAATATGGATTGCACTCCCTCAATATCTTATATACCTGGTAATAATATTGTCAGAGCTGCTCTGAATAAAACAAATGAATGGACAGATACAGTATATATGATGTACAGCCTTATATGGAATAATCATGCAATACAAGCAAAACTCACAATACAATACCAAGCAAGGTCTCATTTATAGAATAAATTCAGAACCTTAGTTCTCCATTGACCCGAGAGCAATGCACATTCCCTGCTATCTCCATGATAGATAGTAAAAATATTTTACATGGTATTTGTATTGTACAAATGATACCATGCTTGTTTTTAGCAGGGAAATAAGAGAGATAATCTTTGAAATAATCTATCCCCTCCAAAATGGTATATGGAACAACGCAATGTTAGTGGAAACACAGAGTAGGAAAGGTTGTTGAATGTTTCATTCATTAATGGACTTTATTTTTCATTAACCATCATACTCAGGAAAGCGGCCATCATTTCTATGATGTACTTTTGGCACCAAAATATAATAACTTAACAAAAGCATTATTTAATAAATGTGCACAAATATCATGCAAATACAGCAGCATTTCTTCACAATTATTAGAAAAGCAAAAACAAACAATATAAACCAATGCTTAAAAAAAGGACATCTATTTTAGTATTTCTGTACAAAATACATAAAGTTTGATATGTTTTTTTTTTCTACGGAACAATGTATAAAAATAAATATTCTATGTACAGACACACAGGGCAATCCCAGGTTAGAACGATCACTGCAAAAGAAAACATAAACTTGGGTTAATCTGTAATCTTAGTACTTGGTGTTGAGTTCAAGGAGATAATAGTAACAGAATAAAGTGTGGGTCAAGGGTTATAGAGTAATCATCAACGTATAATAATCAGAGTTGAGGTTGAGAAGAACTTTAAAGAAACTCAGAATTTAAAAAGGTACCCCCCTTTTTGCCCTTGGACTGTAATTCAGACCCAAACAGCACCATTACTATTCATAGGCTGTGTGTAATATGGCAGCCTATATCCAAACAAGCCCACTGCTGTGTATTATTTGTGCCTGCTATTGCAGCTATATTGCAGGTATGGCCCATGGCCAAGAACACTACCATTAAAAAAAAATCCTAATTACTAACCCCAGGCAACCCCTCTAAATGGTGTTTATAAGTCCCTCCAAGAACACAACATTAACTGTTAGTCTTATTGGGTCTAATGAAATAGATATGCCCACAAGCTTGTGACAAACGTCTTAGGTTATCCACTAATATAGCCCAGGTATTGAGATCCATGTTAAAAAATACAGAATACAAATGCATTTATTCATAAAGATTGTATCTTGGCTTTATGATAGTGTGGATATTAGAAAACACCTCCTGTTTCCCATTAATTGTCTCCTATATACAGTAGAAAAAAAAAAAAAAAGACAAATAGACTGCGATGCCCTTCCTATAAAATAATGTAACTTTAATCAATCTTTTTGTTACCACAATTCTGGAGGATATTAGGCATGAATGGTGGTTACCAGTTCAAGTTTAGGTTACATTGTCCATATGTTAAAGGGGTTATCCAGGATTAGGAAAAACAACTACTTTCTTGCAAAAACAGCACCACCCCTGTCCTCAGGTTGTGTGTGGTATTACAATTCAGATCCATTTACTTCACTGGAATTAAGCTGCAAAAACCGACACCCAAACTGAGGACAGGAGAGGCGATGGAAGAAAGCAGCCATGGACAATCTCTTTATGAAAGCTGTGGTATAGAAATTGTATATCATAAACATTTTACTGGCAGTCTCTAAAAAAAAGTCCCTGTCCCTAAAAATGTAAAGTTTTTTTATTTTTTCAAATCTGGCATGTACAAAGAAAATTACAATAATTATCCATGCATATCTGTGCAAAGTACGCTGCATGCATATCTGTGCAGAATGCTCATTGACACGCAGCATGTCAGAATTCGATTCAAATAAATTGAAAAAGAAAATTGCAGCATGGCACTGTGATCAGCACACATCACACACATAAGGCAAATGAAAGCACATGGTCACCTTTGAACACTATTTGTATGTATTGTAATAATTTACATAAAAGGTTATGCAACTCACTAACAGCCTGTACTATAGTCCAGTCCTATGACTAAGAAAAGGATATACAAAGTTTCTTAACATTTTATGCAAAGTATGTTCAGATTGTAAAATGAAGTGTAAAGGTGAACATATACTTTAATGTGAACAGATACAGTCCATACACTAGTGTTACCTTATTCCAGCAGCCTTGAACTGGTAAACCATCTTCTCCCTATAGATACAAATGATTTGAAATGATGATTATATGTAATTGATCTTAAGGTAAGTAAAAACATGCAACAAAATAAAATCCTACATATCATGAAGCATTGCAGACTGAATCCTTTTACTGCATCTGTTATATACCATGTAATCATTTGTATAGTTGCAGTTGTGTTGAAAGAGGGCCTGTCACTAAGTAATCCTCTATAGCAGCGTTTCCCAACCGGGGTGCCGCGGCACACTGGTGTTCCGGGAGAACCCGCCAGGGGTGCCACGGGATCCCGGTGGGAAATGCACGCTGTCTCTTTAAGCATCCCGAGAAGCTGCGGCCGCGCAGCTTCTCGGGATGCACAGAGCACTTTGATGTTCCGCCCGCACTATGAGTGGGCGGAACATTTAAGTAAGCAGAATATAGGAGCAGGAAGTGTCAACGTCCTGCTCCTATATTCACTCCCATAGGCGGCCGACACTTCATACCAGCAGCCTATGGGAGGCCGGGACGTGACCTCTCCGGCAGGCGTGATCATGCTTGCCGGAAGTCCCGTCCCCGCGGCTCGCAGAGGAGCCCGAAGAGGAGGAGAGCTGCTTCCTGCAGCCACAGCCCAGATTAGGTGAGTAGGATGTTTTTTTTTTTAAGAGGCAGAGCAGGGTGCATTATTAGTTCATGGGGGGCACCTCTGGGGGCATTATTAGTATATGGGGGCACCTCTGGGGGCATTATTAGTATATGGGGGCACCTCTGGGGGCATTATTAGTATATAGGGGCACCTCTGGGGGCATTATTAGTTCATGGGGGCACCTCTGGGGGCATTATTAGCTCATGGGGGCACCTCTGGGGGCATTATTAGTTCATGGGGGCACCTCTGGGGGCATTATTAGTATATGATGGCCACCTCTGGGGGCATTATTAGGTTATGGGGGCACCTCTGGGGGCATTATTAGCTCATGGGGGCATTATTAGTATATAGGGGCACCTCTGGGGGCATTATTAGTTCATGGGGGCACCTCTGGGGGCATTATTAGTATATGGGGGCCACCTCTGGGGGCATTATTAGTTCATGGGGGCACCTCTGGGGGCATTATTAGTTCATCACAGCAGTGGATCCTACATACAGGGTGCACAGCAGGGGATCCTACATACAGGGGGCACAGCAGGGGATCCTACATACAGGGGGCATCCCACATTCCTAGTTGCTTTACTGCACATAACACCAAACAGCGCAGTTACTTTGGGAGCCGACAGGAGGGAGAAATGATAGGAAGTTGCTAGAAATGTGCGAAGCCTAAATTGTTTGTCTCGCAGGTTCTGAAGAGATGAAAAGTAGCTGGAAGAAATCATCATGGCGGATGGAGAGGAAAAGGGAAAGTGACTCCTCAGATCAAAGAAGTTACTGTATGACGGTTTTCTTATTTTGTAGAACATTATTTAGTAGGGGTGCCCCGAGGAAAAATTTTTTTCCAAGGTGTGCCCCGAGGTGGAAAAGGTTGGGAAGCACTGCTCTATAGAATGAGCATAAGCCCAGGAGTTCACTTTTGTATTTGATAGATTTCTATATGAGGGAAACTTGCTACATAAAATTAACCTAGCATTCTATGCAGACTAAGCTAGCTAAAATGGCATGCATCGAGAAGACTTGTAGCCAGTCCCCTGACCATTACAGTCATATCATCTGGTAATAGCCACTAGTCTAGGAGAGTCAGAACCGGGAGCCCGGCTAGGTGTTGGCAGTGATTTCAAGTATTGAATTTTTTTAAAAAGGTAACCCTGCAATTTTTTATGAAGATCCGCCTTTGAACAATAAAGTTTTTACTTTACGGGGAGAACATTGTGACATATTCCATATAGAGAACTATAGTTTGTAAAGACAATGGGCCACATGTATCATCCGGCGAACGGATGATTTTTGGCGGAAAGTGCCGATTTGCGTATTATTTTATACGCAAATGGCCGATTTGCGAATAAAATATTCGCAAATCGGCACTTTCCGCCGAGTACGCCAGGGGGCGGAAAGGGGGCGGAAAGTAGGCGGGAAGTGGGCGGAACGGAGGGCGCGGACTCAGAGTCCGCGCGATTTATCATCCGTTCCGCCCAAATGTACGCCGAAAAGCTACTCCAGTCCTCAGCTGGCGTAGGTTTTCGGCGGTGCACACCGGCGCGCACAGGATTTATGTACAGGCAGTCCGCCTCTACATAAATCCCCGTACCGCCGGAGCTGCGGGGGCATTTTTAAGTCCGGCGTAAAAAACGCCGGACTTAATAAATGCCTCCCAATGTCTGCTCGTCTATTTGATGAGGGAGATTTATCAAACATGGTGTAAAGTGAAACTGGCTCAGTTGCCCCTAGCAACCAATCAGATTCCACCTTTCATTCCTCACAGACTATTAGGAAAATGAAAGGTGGAATCTGATTGGTTGCTAGGGGCAACTGAGCCAGTTTCACTTTACACCATGTTTGATAAATCTAATTGATCTGGTCAACTACTCCTAAGCTGTGACAAGTGTACAGTATATGGCAAAATCAAGAAATACTTTGAGCAAGTCTTAACAATCACATCTACTGCACTGAACACGGCAATCTATAAGATGTTTCAAGGCAAAGTTTTTTTTTCTTTATTCCATTGCAGTTTATGGGCTAAAACCAGCATTAAAGGTACCTGTCATTAGGAATCGTCACCTGATCAGCAGGCAAATGTTTTTGCCACCGGATGATGGGATTACTATGGATATGGCCATGCAGGGTGGGTTCTGTTTAAGCCCTACTGAAACAGACCAGGGCTTGTGTACAGAACTCACCCACATGTGGTCATGATCATAGTTACCCCATTTATCCAGTGACAGGAGCAACTGCACTCTTCTTTTGGAATCAATGCATAAAAAAGCTGAATATCACAATATAATGGCCTCAGAGGGAGCTGTATAATAGAAGCCTCTTTGCATCCACTTGCCTTATCCATTATGAATCAGGGGTATCAAATCTGCATCCCTTCAACTGTTGCAAAACTACAATTCCCATCACGCCTGGACAGCTAAAGCTTGCACTACAGGTGTTCTCGTATAAAGTGTTTATGTCTTATGACCAAGTCACTTTAGCATGCACCTTCCTCACCATACTTTGGGATGGCTATGATGGTCATATTACTTTTCTGCTAGTTTTTGATGCACAAAAAGCTGTACAGTATATAGCATTTTTCAGTTTTTTGGCTATAACTCTTATTGCTCATGCAGAAAGCTTAATGTATGAGAATATTTCGCCAATGAACTCAGCTGGTAGCAATTTCAAATTTCCTCATACATCGCCAGAACAAAAAGCATGCACTGTAATAATTTCACTATTTCTGCAAATAAAATAGGTATTTTAGAATATAAAACAGGTAGGGAAATAAAAATCAATTTTCTTTTCCATTTAAGGATAAACAAAAAATAAACACAAATACTTAAATAATAACATTATAAGTAAATGGCCGTGTCAGATAAAATGTATTTACATCTAGTCTACAGCACACAAATACACACACAGTCCGAAAATATATTTGAAGAATGGAAATGACTGTTATACACTTATGTTGAATACATTTTAATATACAGTATTTACTATATTTAATATATTAACTAGCCCACATCACTTAGTAACATGGGAATAAGCAGAATAGTAGGGGGGAAGCAAAGTTCTATAGTTTCCCATAACCCTCCCTTCATGCATATGACATCCCTTCTATTATTTGGACTTGGTGGATACTTGTCTATTTTCAAATGTACAAACTATTTAAGTGAAAACTATATTTAGTAAGCTCCTTGTGATGGTGGCTGCAAAAAAAAAAAAAAAAAAAATAGCATTTAACTTTGGGACTATCCAGGGCTTCACAAGCAATGGAGCCCAAACCTTAAGGGTATAAACCCACACACCGTATACGCAGCAAATACGCAGCAAATACGCAGCAGATGTGATGGTGAAGATTTGATGCTGTGTTCAGTTATTTAGATCGTATTTGCTGCGTATTTGCTGTGTATCGCAGTAGTAAATACGCTGCATATACGGCGTGTGGGTTTATACCCTAATAAGGATACATTACGGCAATCACATATTTGGACGTAAAAAATGACATTGTAACACTTACCGAAATCTGCTGAAAACCAATAAGACACTAAAACGCTACGATACAAGGATCCTTTTGGATGTGCAGACAAATGCCTGATGCAAGCACAGATTGACCTTGTACAAATCAACCACTGCTTGTGTAAAGAAACACTTAGATCACAGCTATCAAACTCACGGCCCTCCATCATGCCTGGACAGTTTAGGATTTGGTTCTGGTTGTCCAGACATGATGGAAATTGTTTTTCTGCAACAGCTGAAGGGCCACAGTTTGACACCCCTGACTAATGCTGCGTTTACACAGATAGCGATCAAATTTGAACGATAATCGTACATGTAAACGCAGCGAACAATCAAACGACGAGCGAGAAATCGTTCATTTTGATCTTACATCATGTTCTTAAATTGTCATTCGCTGTTCGCAAAAAATTTGCAGATCGTTCCGTGCAAACAGTCGTTCACCGATTTAACCTATGGGCGAGATAGGCTTAAGCGATCGCAAAACGATTTTTCCGTACGATATATGGTTCCGTCTAAACGCTGATTGTGATTAAAAAAAATTGTTACTCTGAAATCGTTAATCGGACGATCGGGCGAATTATCGTTTCGTGTAAACGCAGCATTACATGGTCCAATTGCTGCACAAATGATCACTAGTTCACTTTTATTATTGTCAATATTGATTACACAGGGAGATATTCAGGTGCCAAATGAGGATTTTTAGTGTCGCAAAATTGAGCAGACTGCCTGTCCATTGGCTGATGGCTGTATCGTTTTATAGAGAGCAACAATTGGGTGGTTTGGCCGATAATGATTCCATGTAAAAAGGCTTTAAGTGAGGAAATATATATGATCATTTTTATTATATCACATTATTTTATGAATTGTGGGGCAGATTTATTAATATTGCCCTTGAAGTACACCACGAAAAAGGCGCAAAGAAAAGGCACAAACATCTGTGCCTTTTCCATGGTCTAAGCTCACTCGCCTGATGGGTGGGCAGGGGCATAACAGTGTGACATAATAAAAAGCAAAATGTTAATGAAAGTATTAGCTTTCTAGAAATGTGCTATATCATAGTACATAGTAGAGCATTGATTATAGTATTAGGGAAAGAGTAGAATAGAGATTGTTACGTTTGTCAGAAGAAAGACTCGGGAAAGTGCTAATCAGGAAAGCAAGGGAGTGAAGACATACATATTGTCTGTTTGCTGATAATATTGTTATACAAAGGAGTTATCCAGGATTAGAAAAACATTGCTGCTTTTGGGTATGAGATATAGGCTGGGAATTTAAAGTGGAATCCGCTCTTAATTTCCTCTTGAAATTCCTCCGGTAAAATCAAAATTGAGCAATGCCTCATTGTGTTCATTGGGATTTCCACTCTGTTGTTCGCACAGCAGAATTATCTGCCGTGGATCCGCTTCCCATCCAATTAATTGACATGTAAATTCTTTTGGCGAATTCTGCTAAATGAATCCTATAGAAGTCAATGAGGCTTGAATTCTGCTTGAATTCCGCACAAATTCAACTTGAATTATGCTCAAATTCAGCTTGAATTCTCCACAAAATTTGCTCCTATTCTGCCAGAGCTGAATAGACGAGAAATTTCCAGAAGAAAATTTTCCTCTTCAATTGCTCGCCTAATCCTCAGTATGCACATACCCTTTGTCTAGAAACAGTGCCACTCTTGTTCTTAGGTGGGCAACACGTTCCTCTCCCCAGCCTACCGTTAATACCACAAGCAACAAGAGGAGTAGTGCTGTTTTTCGAAAAAAAAAAGCATCTAAATGTTTTAAATCTAGTTTATTTAATAAAATTAACCACATTTTACAGGAAGAATTGGTTCATTTTGCATACTAAAGTAGGCCTTCATGTTTAACCCCTTAAGGTCAAAGCCTATTTTCGTTTTTGCGCTTTTGCTTATTCCATTTTAAGTTTAAAAGTCCATAGCGCTTGCATTTTTTCACCTAGAGACGTATATGAGCGCTTATTTTTTGCGAAACCAATTGTACTTTGCAATGACAGGCATTATTTTTCCATAACATATGCTGCGAAACCGGAAAAAAATCATGCGCTGTCAAATTGAAAAAAAAAAACGAATTTGTTTTGATTTCGGGGAGTTTTGCATTTACGCCGTCCGTCCTATGGTAAAACTGACTTGTTATACATGTTCCTCAAGTCGTTACGATTACTATGATATATAACATGTATAACTTATATTGTATCTGATGGCCTGTAAAAAATTCAAACCATTGTTAACAAATATACGTTCCTTAAAATCGCTCCATTCCCAGGCTTATAACGCTTTTATCCTTTGGTCTATGGGGCTGTGTGAGGTGTCAGTTTTTGCGCCATGATGTGTTCTTTCTATCGGTACCTTGATTGCGCATATACGACTTTTTGATCGTTTTTTATTACATTTTTTCTGGATTTGATGCGACCAAAAATGCGCAATTTTGCACTTTGGAATTTTTTTGCGCTGACGCCGTTTACCGTGCGAGATCAGGAATGAGATTAATTAATAGTTCGGGCAATTACGCGCACGGCGATACTAAATATGTTTATTTATTTATTTATTAATTTATATTTATAAAATGGGAAAAGGGGGGTGATTTGGACTTTTATTAGGGGAGGGGATTTTTTATTAATAAAAACACTTTTTTACTTTTTTTTTTACTGTAACTAGAATCCCCCCTGGGGGACTTGTATATAGACAGCACTGATCTCTCATAGAGATCAATGCTGTGTATATACACAGCAAAGATTGATTAGATCGGTCATAGATTACTATGGCCTGCTGCAGGCCATAGCAATCTATTGCCGAGCCGGGATCAGCGTCATTCCGACGCTGAGGCCGGCACGGGCAGAAGAACGGATCGCCCCCCTGCGATCGCATCGCGGGGGGGAGATCCGTTCCACTAGACACCAGGGACGTGAGGTCTGAAGCCTCTAAGTGCAGCTGTCAGGTTTGACAGCTGCACTTAGAGGCTTAATTAGCCGGCGCGGCAACGGGACCCGCGCCGGCTAATAGAGGCACTGCCCGGCTGCACGTGTCAGCCGGGATCAGCGCCGTTCAGCCCCCGCCGGGACCCCGCTCTGAACACCCCGAGCGGCACCATGATGTATCAGATACGTCATGGGTCGCTAAGGGGTTAATTCATGAAATAGGACAATTACATGACAATTATATAGATTGCACAGCTGAAGTAATAGAAAATAAATAATAATTAGATAGAGGAATGTAGTGTAGTTATCTTGTGTTTTACTACTTTAGGTTCCATTCACATGTACAGGATCTGCAGCAGATTTGATGGCACAAATTTCAAGCTGCAGATTTGATGCTGTGTTCCATTATTTAGTTACATTGATATCTGCTTCATGAACTCTTCATCTTCAACTCTGCTGCAGATCCCATGTGTGTGTGACTGGACCCTTTAGAGGGATTATCTGGGCTTTTAAAAATGGTCTATCCTCTGGCTATCCCCCCTCCCTAGCGGCTCATGTCAGAGCCACAGTCACACATGGTATACACTCTGGCCAGGATCCCTAGCGGCGCCGCGAGAAACTGGCATGTCAGTTTTCTGCTGCCGCTATTCACTGTATAGCAGCCACAGAAAACCCTGTCAGTTCACACAATGGAGCCGCACTCTCTATTGTGTGCAGTGGGGAGTTCTGATGCAGGCGCATACAGTAGTACTGGCCAGGATGATCTTTTCTGAGACTGATCAGGTCACGGAACGGACGGTCTCTTACCAAATGTGAACATAGCCAACCTTAGGACAAGAGTGGTGATTTTTTTCGAAGAATGCAGCCATGTTTTTCTAAACCTGAATAATGCCTTTAAAAAGCAAAGTCCCTTAAGTCACCAAGGGGAGGGGGATATCATTACACTGGAGGTGCTGGGCCTGCTTCCAGTGCATGGAGTGGGCAGGTGCACATAAAGAGAGAATATTCTTGTTTGGGAATCATGAAATTTAGAGCAAAATTCATAGATTATGACAAGGAGGCGATACATAACCATGCCAAGAATATTAAGTAAATGACAGTAATACAGCATGCAGGAAAAAGGGTTGTTAAAGCCATACCAATGGGCAAGGGGCATCCAGCCCATCCAGCCCTGGTATCCCCGGGTCACCAATTTCTCCTTTTACACCTCGGTGTCCCTGTTCATAGAAACTATTTTAATTATTCCATAAGATCATACACTTCCATTCTGAAAGCAGAAGATTGTATGAAGGCAAAGCTGCAGGACATCAAATTGGGATTTGATCAACTATAATAAATATTGGTATATGCTAAAGTTCTGCCTTTGGTAATATCACATAGGACCTTCTATAAACAAAACAGTGTTACCAAATGTAGGAAACTCTTGCCACACATAAATATAGTGAAGTCTGTAAAATTGTATGTAATAGACTAACAACTGCACAAAGCATTCAAGCCAGTTGTGTCCTACAGCTTTGTCACTTCTGGATATGATACCATGTGGTGGTGACACCACTGAGGAAGGGAAGAAGTAGCGGTGGCAATGACCTTCTCGACACCTGGAAGAATAATTCTTTATCCTCACAGTAACAGAGCACGAAAAGTCATAAGCAATTATGTTTTGTCTATTACACACACAAATTAATTTACATTTCATCCTTTTGTTCTTCCCATCCTCAAATCCTATATAAAATACATTGTAAAAATCAAACATACCAATGGGCACGGTGCATCTAATCCAGGCGCTCCTTGGTCTCCCTTATCCCCTTTAGGCCCCCTAGAGCCTTTCTTCCCCCTTTCCCCCTGCAAATAATAATTAAGTTCAACAAGAGATGTAATGACTTGTAGGATCATCCACTTCAAAGTTGTTTTATAGAACTATGTATAAATACATATACATAAAATATAATATTGAGATCTAGATATTTGTGTTGCTTTTTATATGTCGGTGAATAAGGATTTCTCATCATTTAAATGACTGGAAATAATATAATGCATAATGTATTACATTGTTAATTGCAGAGTTTTTTTTGGCTGGTCATGTGAATATAGAATGTAGATTTTTGTGTTGGTTTGTAGATTATTGCTGTTTTGTTTGTTATTCTATTAGGTCTATTAGGTCTATTACCAGTTTTGACTTCCCTAATTTACTAACATTGCTAGAAAGGTAACAAAGAAGCCTGGGCTACAGGGACTGTTAAGGAAACTTCTTAAGGGTGCCTTCACACAAGACGTATCACAGCAGAAATCTTGCTGCAAGTTTTGCAGCGAGATCCGCTATGATGTAAGGTCCTGGCAGGTCCCTGTGAAAGAGCGCTGTGAGTATGTAAATCACTCGCCCCTTAACCCCTTCATCAGCTCTCACTGTATACAATACATTACCTGTCTTCAATCCTTGCTGCACGGGGCCCCGGCTTCCTGCTCTTCCGCCCAGCCAAGCAGTGGCTGCGGCTGGGCAACATACTGATTGGCTGGGCGGGAGAGCATGAAGCTGGGAACCCGTGCAGCAAGGATTGATGACAGGTAATGTATTGTATACAGCAGGAGCCAAATAAGGGGTTAAGGGGCGGATGATTTACATACTCGCAGCCGTCCTTTAGAGTATGTATTCACAGGGACCTGCCAGGACCTTCCATCATAGCGGATCTCACTGCAAAACTCGCAGGGAGATTTCTGCTGCGATATGTCCTGTGTGAAGGCACCCTTAAAGTGACTCTGTACCCACAATCTGCCTCCTCCTAACTGCTTGTACCCTCTTATAGCTGCTTTTAATCCAAGATCTGTCCTGGGGTTCGTTCGGCAGGTGATGCAGTTATTGTCCTAAAAAACAATTTTTAAACTTGCAATCCTGTGTCAAATTGGTGTGTCCTAGAGTATCCATGTTTTAGGCTTACACCGCCTCTCCACCCCTCCTCCCCTCCACCCTCCTCACCATTAGGAATGCCCCATGGGCAGGTTTTTTTCTATTCATCACTTGTCTAAACAATGCACAGGAGCCTTAATGATCTCGCACATGTAAAGTGTTGAAAAGGAAAGTATCCTGCCTGGACCATTCCTAATGGTGAAGAGGATGGGGAGGAGGGACAGAGAGGCGGTGAAAGCCTAGAGCACAGACACTCTAGGCCACGCCACTTTGACACAGGGCTGCTAGTTTAAGGCTAGGTTCACACTACGTATATTTCAGTCAGTATTGTGGTCCTCATATTGCAACCAAAACCAGGAGTGGATTAAAAACACAGAAAGGATCTGTTCACACAATGTTGAAATTGAGTGGATGGCCGCTGTATTTGCTGTTATTTTAAAACAACGGCTGTTATATTGAAATAATGGCCGTTATTTACTGTTATATGGCGGCCATCCACTCAATTTCACCATTGTGTGAACAGAGCCTTTCTGTGTTTTTAATCCACTCCTGGTTTTGGTTGCAATATGAGGACCACAATACTGACTGAAATATACATAGTGTGAACATAGCCTAAAAGTAGTTTTTTAGGACAATAACTGCATCACCTGCCAAGCGGACCCCAGGACAGATCTTGGATTAAAAGCAGATATCTGACGGTACAAGCGGTTTGTGGGGGGCAGATTGTGGGTACAGAGTCGCTTTAAGGTGCTCTTATACAGTGCAGTTTTTTTTATCCTTTCAACACCAGAAGGGAATTTACAAAAAAAAATAAAAATTAGAAGCAGTGTCTATACTTAGTGTCTATCTTATATAATTCACTATGTTGCACACTTGGTTTAGGCTCCAAAACGGCATAATAAAATTGTTGCAAAACAGCACTGTGTAAGAGCACCTTACTGAAGTTCCAATGAATACAATTCCCTAAATACAAAGCATTCTAATGAAGTCATAGGTCACAAGGCATATGAATGACAGGTGTGGAAAAGAATTTTAGATTTATACCATATATTATTATATTCATACCATAGCATATTCAGAGTTGTAGTACAAACTGAGTTTTTTTTTACATATTATCTAGTGCATCTAGCAAATCTATTTCCTGCTTATGAGATGGATATCCCAAGTCTGAATCAGACAATCATATGCTAGCGGTAATGTAAAAATTATAAATGACAAATACTGCTTGTATATTTCATGTATTTAGCTGTTAAGGGGGATGGAGGAATACTGTTTATTATATTTATTTTTTTTGTTTTTATTATGTTGTAGAGAAAGCTTCAATGTCTGTTTAATGTAGATTAGAAAATTTAGGACATGATTAAGCAAGTACAGTGAGGCATAGTAACGTGTGGGCTTGCAGAATGAATAGAGGATGTGAAAAGCAGGAGAATTAAAACCAAGGAGAGGGCACTTCAACAAAGAAAGGATAATCCAGGAGAAAAATGGAACAGGCTACAGAGGAGGTTGGAGGAAAGACCCAGGTAAATAGGCACAAGTTAAGGAAAGGGATAAAGGGGACAAAGGTGAACCTGTGGAAAGCAAAGAAAATACACACACAGTAAAATGAAGAGAAGGTAAAGTAGCAAGACTGCACAGGTGCAAGTAAGCACATTTCATTTGGTGTTTCCAGTAACTAGGTGTCTGCGGTAGACATTAAAGCAAATATACCACTAGTACATTGTTTTTGTTTGTTTTTTTATATAAACAAAACGGCGCCTTTTTTGAACCAAGGACTGCCTGTCCTTTTTTTGAACCACAACCCGGTTCATGGTGCCGGTCTATTACTGAGCACCAGCTGGGCATAAAGCAATGAAGACAGGCCCACCGGCCCCCAGTGTGACGATCGACCCTCCCCTCTGTGATGCGGCTCCATATGGAACTGCATCATAGATGGGAGGGGGTTTCATCAGACTGGGGCCAGTGGGCCCGCCTCTGGTGCTTCATGTCAGGCCTGTGCTTGGTAACAGACCGGGAACCGGGCGCAAAAGCTACCATTATGCAGCAGATCCCTGGTCTGACCTTACATACTGTATCATTTTATTACAGAATTATAGAATATTGTACTATTCATAAATCAGGTTTCTTCTTATTTTTGTTTTACAGTATGAGAGAAATCCAAATGAAAAATGCTAAGAAAGTTTTATTTTTGCTCAGTAGACAATTCAGAACATGCAATATAACACAGAAGAGCTTAATATTATATACTCAATAGGAAAGTTGCCATGAAGATATTTATAGTCTATTGGAACTGAATGTAATGGTATAGGCTGTCACGGGTCAAACTTTAAAAACCTTTAGCAAATAGCTGTCAACATGTGGATGGACTGGTTGTACCACAAAAGAAGCTGTTCTTAGCAACTATCTGCTCTGGTTCATATAGGGAGCTATGTGGCAGTGATCACCTGCTATGATATCTGTATTATATTTATATCTTCTTGAGGGATTACTTTTATAAAACATAGCTATTATCCATGTGTTCCTAAAGAGATTGTTTGTGGAGATATATATATATATATATATATATATATATATATATATATATGGCTAAGACTGTAAAAATTTCTAAAAAGTCATACTCACCTACTCCTGTTTTCCTGCAGCACCCAGTCTGATGTCATCTGGTCCCCCAAGAGTCTCTGCTTCTGCCTATAACAGTTCTTCTAAGAAGCAGACAACCAGATGACATCGAATCAGACTCTGCAGGGGACTAGGATAGGTGAGTAAGACTTTTTTGTTTTGTCACAACAACCGCAGGGATATATAAAAATGTACTGTCCCTGGACAACCCTGGCAGATTTGAAGATATCATATAGAAAATATATATTATATAAGAACTGTGAATTTATTTCATTGACACTTATTTGTAATATAATGATACTTTATTTGTTATATAAAAATCTTGATGACAGCTTCCCTTCAAGTAATTTAAGGTGGAATGATTATAATAAAATGCACTCTATATGCTGACATATGAAACATGCTTCAAGATAGCTGGCAGATTGTTTTGTTCAACAAACATGCATACTATAAAAAGGTGCATATAAAGGGAACCTGTCACCCCCGTGTCGGGGTGAAGGTTGCCCAACCCCCCGCTAGAGCCCGGATACTTACCCCATCTCGCCAAGTCCTGCTCCTGGAGCTGGTCCCGGGACGGAGATCTCCTTGTCAGAAGCCGGCACGCGTGCTGCATAGATGAGTCCGACGCCCACAGAGAATGAATGGAGCCGTCATTCTCTTTGGGCGTTGGACTCCTCTCTGCAGCGCGCACCGGGCTTCCGGCAAGGAGATCTCCGTCCCAGGACCAGCTCCAGGAGCGGGACTTGGCGAGATGGGGTAAGTGTCCAGGGCTCTATCGGGGGTCGGGTGGCCTTCACCCCGACACGGGGGGTGACAGGTTCCCTATAAGCAAACAGATTTATAGTACAGACCAAAACAAACTGGGGGGACTGGGGGGATTTATTAACAGCTTTGTGGCACTTCTGTGAAATAAAACTTGCACATTTTGGTGCATGCCATATTTGCAATAAAATTTGTGACTTATTTTGCTTCTACCCACTTGGCAAAAGTGGCAAGAAAAGTGGGCAGGGTTAAATAGGAGAGTATTGGGAGGAGGGTATATCAGAAATGACCACAAATCAAAACAAATATCCATGTCTGCTTATAGCAGGTGTAGCTTTTAACTTCAGTCATTAGAACAGCCCAAGATGCACCAAGGTTATTAAAAATCTAACATTTGTTGCATCTTACTTAAATTCACGCCAATTTAAAGGGGTTGTCCAACTAAAATCTTTTTCTTTCAAATCGACTGGTGTCAGAAAGTTATATAGATTTGCAATTTACTTCTATTAAATATTCTCATCAGCTACTGTATGTCATACAGGAAATGTTTTATTTTCAGTCTGACACAGTGCTCTCTGCTGACACCTCTGGCCGAGATAGCAACTGTCCAGAGCAGGAGAGCCTCTCCTGCTCTGAACAGTTCCTGTCTCGGCCAGAGAAGTCAGCAGAGAGCACTGTGTGAGACTGAAAATAAAACACCATTTCCTGCATGACATATAGTAGCTAATAAGTATGGGAAGACTTGAGAATTTTTAATAAAAGTAAAATACAAATCTATATAGCTTTCTGGCAGCAGTTGATTTGAAAGAAAAAGATTTTCACTGGACAACCCCTTTAAGACTGATGTATAAAACATCAGTCTAAATAAATCTCTGCCACTAAAAATAGGACAGCGTAGAAGTGTAATGAGCATGCTTTCCTAACAATGCATAGGGTGCAGCTGAAACTTGCAGATTGCTTAGTAATTTGTTTTATTTCTATTACAAGCCTATAACGCCTGTAATAAATTATATATCATTTAGTATAAGTGAATGCTCTTTTTGTGTATTGCTGCTGTCAGGTTATATAAACAATAATCATTCCACCTTATAAGGAGGGTATTATTAGTAATAGATTAAAATCATTTAAAAGTCAAACTTTCTTACCCGGCTTCCCTTTTCACCAGGTGCTCCCTGCAAAGACAAGTCATTGTCATTCATATACAAACAGTTCAGTGCTTTTTCAATTGAGGCCAAAAATGTTTTAAAATGTTTGACCCAAGAAGCTAGAAACATAAATACATCATCAATATAATGTATACCATACAAGCTGGAAACCTGGCATTAAATCTATTGTAGATCACACTAAGCTCCACTACTACATATTTTAAAAATTCAGGAGTGTATTTTTTATTGACTAGTTAAAAGGGATGCTCTGACCCCATTCAAATGCTATATGAACGTGAAATGTCAGCAAGCTGCTCATACTAGGCTGCCTAACCATTCATGCACTAAGAACAAAGTGTATGGGAATGAGAAGACATTTGTGTAATTCATACATAAATATTCTGCTTAGAATACATACAGGTGGCCCCACTGGTCCAGTTGGTCCTGCAACACCAGGATCGCCTTTATTGCCCTGTAAAAAAAATTTCATGAAAAATAATTTACTGTCAGAAAAAATGATAAACAAAGCTGCCCTGTTGTTATCCCTTACGCCAACTTCTATACAATAGAACAGGATTATAATATTTATAATATTGCTGCATGGTGTCCACATTGAGAAATCATACTTTTATTGTGTATACAGTAGGCATAGGGACAGAGCTGAGACTAACTAACTAGTTACAGCTGTTTATAAACCTGCCTCTCTTTGTATGACTGAAAGGCAAAGAGCATGCCAGATCAGTGTGTATGTGCAGGTGCCTAACAGTATCCTCAAACTCACAGCCACACTGCTTGCTTATAACTGAGCCTGGAATGTAGCACTTAAAGCGTAACTGTCATTTCAGGATCATTTTTCTGAAAACATTAAATATCAACAGTACAAGCGATTTTAAGAAACTCTGTAATAGGTTTTATGTACTAAAAGAGTTTCCTTCTGTAGTAAAAAAGCAATCTCCCAGCCTCCCCCCTCACATCAAATGAAGCAGGATTTCTGTCTCCATTATGTGGCTATGGAGAGGGGAGGGGCTGTTAGGAGTGACTGAGCACGGAGCAGTCCTGCACAGCACAACACCCTGCAATCTTCTCTCAGTAAGTTCATAGATAAGCACTGACCTTTCTGACACCTGAATTTAGCGTTTTAGGTGCCCAGAGAGTCTACAAACAGCTGACCTTCATGTCACCTCTTCCTGCTCCCTGATCTCCCTCAGCCCCTCCCCCCTTCATAGGCTTACAATGGAGAGAGCAGAACCCGTCTTCACTGGCTTCTCTGTAATGAAGACGTGTTTGCCTGATAATGCACAGATAAGAAGTCAGGGGGGGGGGGCTGGGAAATTGCTTCTTGAGTACAGAAGGAGGCTTTTTTGGCTGATGAAACCTATTACAGAGTTTCTTAAAATCGCTTATACTACTGATTTCTGTAATAAAAAAAAAACATGACAGTTACGCTTTAACAAGCCAGACATAAAAATGTGAATGGGCACATGGGAGAATTTATGGCAGAAGGCTGTGATGTAACATGCTCTAGATGCAGGCAGTGTGTCATGTTTTGCATGTTCTTTGCCTACCAATCATGCCAGAAGGTGGATGTTTTCAGGCAAACAACCATGACTACTCATTACCCCCTTCATTATATTAAAATGTTATATTTTCTGCTATGGCTAAAAAGTGAGGTAGTGCCCTGTGTGAGGACTATGCTTTTTTTCATTTTAAAGCTGTCCTTTTCAGTTCTATGTTGCACATCCTTGCACTAGATATGAGTTTCATTACAGAATATCATTATGTTACCCTCTCTCCTTTTGGTCCTGCTGGTCCTGGAACACCAATTGGTCCGGGGGTCCCCTATTACACAAAGAAAAATGACTTGTTACCATGTTGTCATCATTTTAGTCTTGGTATTTGGGAAACAAGCAAGTAGAAGCAAGGTCCACTTGGGCAGGCAGTCGAGTAATCTTCGGCTGGTTACAATTTTCAGCACTGAGTTTTAAAAATATCAGAAGAAAGTCTAGGTAAGTAAGACTTAACACATGAACGTCTAACCTAAATATGTCATGACCATTAGAAATACATATAAAATGTCATCCTAACTCAAAGCTGAAAATGGTAACCTCATGAAGACATATGGTTTAGTTACATATTTAAGCATTTTCACCAATACAAATTAAAATGGATTATTAAAAAAAGGAAAGGCGTTTGCATCATTTCAAGAAGGTAGCTTAGCATGCAACTGAAATATTACCATGCTGCAGAAATGGATGCATTCGTACAGATCAAAAGGTCAGGCCACATACTATGGTTTTCACTTTCTGCAATGATTCCCCTCATACTATAAACACAGATAGTAACCAATCCGTGGTCAGAACTTCCAATTTCCATATAGTACTTTATTTCAATTCAACAACCATCTCAAATCCTTAACTAAGGGACACTTATTTCTAAAATAATAAATGAGCAGTTTCACCATATTGGAGATATTAGAAGATTATTAAATATTGATACTGAAGTAATAAACCGCTTGGCTTAGCTCAATTATTAAAATGAATTCAATTGTTGAGAATACAACACCATTTAAATTTTGTCACGCGTAAAAACTGTTGCCTAATAACTGTAACTTTCCATTACAATCTTAAGCCATGTTCACACAATATATAACACCAGCCGTTCTGTGACCTGGCCGGTGTTGCTGAAGCTGATGATCTTCACTTCTGCTGAATCTGGATGCGTGCGCCAGAGCCGCACGCTCCATTGTGTGAACTGAGAGGTTCTCCGCGGCTACTATTTAATGAATAGCGGCCGCAGAAAACTGACAAGTCAGTTTATTGCAGGGCCGCTAGCGATCCCGGCCGGAGTGTATACTATGTGTATACGCTCCGACCTGGATTCCCTCTAGCTGCAGCACAGTGTAAGAAACGTATTAATCACGGCCGTGTTGCAAATCAGCAACAACGGGCATGATTAATACTTTGCTTATGTTGTGTGAACATGGCCATTGAAAACACTGAAAGGCTATGTTCACAAACTGTTGAAACTAAGTTCACACTAGAAAGACTAAGTTCACACTACAGGACTTTTCGGCCGCCATTGCCGATGGCCGTCAAAAAGACATCCAATATTTGCTAATAATGGCCATCTATAATGATCATGATATCGGAGATCTTTATGGCGACGGTTGACAATCACAGCCGAAAAAATCTGTAGCGTGAACTTAGCCAAATACTGACTAACACACAATGCAAAAAAAAAAATATAGGTGTATGTCCATAGCTTTTAAATGATTGGTTATGTGTAGCCTAACTAGGTAAGAGTTTATAAGTATGTTTACATAAACATTTACATTTTTTTTTGGGGGGGGGGGGGGTCCAAATAAAAAGCCATGTTCAGACAGATTCCTCCATTATGTAGGAAAATGTGTCCTGTTAGAATTAACTTACAACTATGGTATATCACACTGCACAAAAGAAAGTTTCCTTCGGCTTCTACTTTTGCTTATCATTATTATCTGATGCCTGACAATACAGTGTTTTAATTCAATTACTTATCTGATTACATATCAAATGGTATGTATGTTTCAATGCTTAAAGGGAACCTGTCACATTAAACATGTAGTCTGATAAATGAGCAGCAGGTTATTGAACAGTAGAAGCTGAGCAGATTTGGATATATTAATATAATTTTGTAGTAATATATTCTTTAAAACTTGTAATTTTATGTAACATAATTCCTATTCCTTCTGTGTAGAGATGAGCGAATCTACAGTATGAAGAGCTTCGCTAAGCTCAGCCATCGGCCTTTCAGACGACCTTTAAACGCCACTCTTGCTTAAGGCGCTTGGAAAAGATGGATGTGGTCCTGGGAAACTTTTCCCAGAACTGCATCCAGCTTTTCCAGGTACCCGGAGTGAAACAAAGTTCAAAGACAGCCTGCTGACAAGCTGACGGGCAAGCTTAGCTTTGCTAATATAGTAGATTTGCTCATCTCTAATTTTGGGTATAGACGTCAAGTGGGTAGAATTACTTACTGATGGATGTCTCTTAGAGATGAGCGAACCTAGAGCATGCTCGAGTCGATCCGAACCCGAACTTTCGGCATTTGATTAGTGGTGGCTGCTGAACTTGGATAAAGCCCTAAGGCTATGTGGAAAACATGGATATAGTCATTGGCTGTATCCATGTTTTCCAGACAACCTTAGAGCTTTATCCAATTTCAGCAGCCGCCACTATTAAAATGCCGATCGTTCGGGTTTGGATCTACTCGAACCTGAACCTGGTTCGCTCATCTCTAATGTCTCTATATGCACAATTATACAGGAAAGGCACACACTAATAAGCCACCCACTAGACTCCTAATTCCAAAGTGATCAGGAATTTAAATGAGTTACAAGTTCTGATTCATCTATTTATCTGGCTCCTCCTGCTTTATAACCTGCTTTACACAGACGGGACTGTGTATTCATCATAGCAAGTTCCCTTTAAAAGGCAATATTTTTCAGATTTTAAGAAAACTACTAGAAACCTGTCACAAGAAAATGAAATGCAAATTTGATTAGAGTTTTTGTTTTGCTTCTAGGTTGAGAGGAGCCATATGATAGTGAAGAGGCTGCAGTTAAGAGCAGATGGGGCAAGGCAAGGTAAAGGAAAGGTAGGTAGGTTAGTTTAATGGAGTTAGGACTCACCGGTGGACCAATTCTGCCGTCTAAACCTGAGGCACCCTGAACAGCAGGGCAGAATGTAAATGTACATGGGATGGGCAGGAGAATGGAAGGGGGAAACAATGAGGGAGGGGAAAGTGAGTGAAGCGGCAACTGAAAACATACATACACTCATATTCCCTTATAATCAAGGACAACAAAGGGTACAGGTTAAAAGTGATGCATGTTCTTATAGCACATAGATATCATTTACACAGTTAGACTACGTATGAGACCGTCCGTTCCGTGACCGGTCTCAGCCCGGATCATTACGGCCCGTACTTAACTGCCGGCCAGATGATCTTTCCTCCGTGGAGCTCTGATGCGGGTGCATCAACGCGCACCCGCATCAGAGCTTCCCATGGCACAGAGTGAAGCAAGCGGCCGGAGCCGCTCGCTTCACTGTGTGAACTGCCAGGTCCTTCTGCGGGCGGAATTCATTGAATTCCGTCCGCAAATAATGGACCTGTCATTTGTTTTCGGCGCCGTATGGGAACCGGCCGGAGCGTATACAATGTGTGTACGCTCCGCCTGGAATCCCATAGCAAATAATGCTATGTTCTACCCCGCAAATCTACGGCTGTAGTTCTGCGGCGAGAACTACGGCCGTAGATTTACGTAGTGTGAACATAGCCTTATACTGTACCATCCCAACATCAATAGATAAGTAAGAATATGTGTGTTTAGGGCTTGGAAAGTTTGGAAGCCCAATAGAGAATGAATGGTGTGGTGGCCGAGCATGTGCACTGCCACTCCATTCACTAGGGGGACAATTAACCTCCATTCTCGTGATTGGTGGGGATCTCAGCAGTCAGACCCCCACCAAACAGCTAGTTATCTTTTATCATGTGTATGGGGATAACTTTTGCACCTGGGATAACCCCTTTAATTACAAAGCAACTGATTAGAGACCACCATTATTGCTTGTCAACAACTTCCTGATTCATGTGAAGGAAAGTATAAAACAAGGTTTATTAAGCCTTTTTTTTTTTTTTAAGTTTTTTTTAGTTTAAGTTTCCAGTACATACAGTATATGACTTTGATATATGAATTATGACTTCAAGGATATTATGAGAAAGTCCAATAATTGGAAAAACTAATTATTTAGTGAACAAAAACATGTGGATGGCGTGCCACATGGCCACAATGTGAAGTTAGGGGTTAAACCACACCATTTTCTCTGTACTAAAACATGCCTATTATTAGCATAATATATTGTCACACTCAAAATGTATTAGCTTAAGGGTATAAACCCACACACCGTATAAGCAGCGTATTTACTGCTGCGATACGCAGCAAATACGCAGCAAACACGCAGCAAATACGCAGCAAAAACGCAGCAGATTATATCTAAATAACTGAACACAGCATCAAATCTGTACCAACAAATCTGCTGCGTATTTGCTGCGTATTTGTTGCGTATCTGCTGTGTATACGGTGTGTGGGTTTGTACCCTTAGTCATTATAACCACACACAGTAAGAGCAATCCAATGCAACAACAGCAGAACAGAGCAAAATACAGTACAAGAGGTTTTCTATTTACTGTTACTAAGTCAAACACATTCACATTTACAGGGGTTGTTTAGTGAGCAGAAGATGAATCGATCCTTTTGCTTCCCCATTCTCACTTCCTGTGGTTTCACCTGCACACAATGATTTGGATATACATCCATCCTCTCCTTGTACAGAAGGCATACTTATGAGACGTGGGATCACAGAAAGTGACCGTCATGGAGCAGAAGGTATCAGTCAACTTCTGCTTTCTAGATAACCCATGTAACAGGCCCTTCAATGGGTATGGCCATTTAAAAGCAAGTTATTAGGTTAAAAATAAAAATAAAAAAAAAAAAATAAATAAATATATATATATATATATATATATATATATATATATATCTTTCATATATGTGTTCTTCCTTTAGTATACTGTAAAAGCAGATCTGTCAACATAATATGCTCTCCTATGTATATATTACAGCTACAGAATTGTAATCCAAGAAGCACAAAACATTTCTGCAGTGACTGAAAGGCTGCTGTGTAAAAGTATATACATGGTAGTTTGTTATCACAACCCTAAATGGTGGGTGATGTGGAAGGGTTTGGCTGGTGGAAGGAGTGCTCTCGGAATTAGTACAATGAACTCATAGTGAGTCTGAGGTATTCTTTCAGTGTTCATATTAGATACTATGAGAACAGTCCTGTAGCTGAAAAATACTCCCCTTACATATGGTAGCATATTCAGCATTACCAGGAAATGGCTGTAATGATAGTTTCTATATGGGTTGACACTAAGGCACAAACTTATCAAAGTGTGTAAACTAGAAATGGGTGTAAACTCCTGTGGAATTTTATAGAACTGATGATTCTAAAGTTGGCCCCTGTGACTTCTCCCTGCCGCACCAACCCTGTTTGATAGGCCTCTTACCAATGTATGGGGAGGACAGGGACTGGATAGGAGAGATAACTAATGGCTGAAAGATTGTTATGCCATCAGTTATTGAAGGTGTATGGCCACCTATAGGGGCTAGGATCAACACATAACTGGGCAAATTTGGAGTTTAGGTGTTTGAGGATGGTAGCTGATATCCTATAGGATCACCATTTCCTGTTTCTAAAAAAAACCTTAAATATAACAAAGATATAGATAGTGATGAAAACCTCCTTAATGGCAGTTCCTGTCCTGAATTATTACACTTTATATTGTTGCTGCAAATCTACTAATCTACTAATCTGTTTAAATGCCCTGGGGCTACAGCTCAGACACAAACACATGCATATCATATACACTTACTGGTAAACCTAAAGGTCCTTTGTCTCCTTTCTCTCCCTGGCTGCCCTTCTCCCCTTTCATACCACTTTCTCCTGCTTCACCCTGCAGAGAACAGGTCAAGAGAAGCTTTTATAACCACAGTCAATGAAGAAATGACCTGTTTGGCCGCACTTTCCAAATGCAATGAAACCCTGCCCCAATCTCTCACCAGTAGCCACACAATGTTGCCAGGATTATTGGCTACATTGCACAGCTATTGGAGAAATGGAGGCATGGTTTCCAGTGAGTGTACAGAGCATTGCAAAATGTGGAAACACAGCCTAAGGTCTCTATTACACGGGGTGATTATCAGCAGAACAGGCCAATATCGCCCTGTGTGTACTGCGGCTAGCAATCAGCCAACAACAAAAAAAGCTTGTTTACCAGGTGAAAAACCATCATCTGTTAGATGCACAGCTCCCAGTGTAATAGGGCACTTGCCACTGATGGCTGACTGCAGGCAAGGGCTACTAGAACAATCCATTGATAAAGGGTTGTAATAATATATCTTTTTGTATAAAATTTTATGATATATTTACCTTTTGGCCAGGAAGTCCAGGAGGGCCCTTTAATGAACATAGACATAAGATAAGTATTAGGAGAGTTGACATTGATTAATGCCAATGAATAAATTTTTTGCATTTTGTGTTAATGCCCAAATTACATAAATGAGAGAAAAATCAACCCTCACTTTAAATAATAAAGCAATGTGAACCCAGCCTAACATACAGATTTGTTGGCTTAAAAGGGTACTCTAAAAATGGTCTGTTTTTAGATCAACTGGTGTCAAAGTTTTACAGAATTCTAAATTACTTCTATTAAAAAAATAAATAAAAAAAAACCTCAAGCCTTTCAGTACTTATCAGCTGATGTATTCCCTGCAGGATGTGATATAGATATTCAGTTGATTTTAAAACTAATATTTTTCTTTGAAATGTCGATTGAAGTTTGCCAACCTAATATAATTTTTGGAACTTCAAACCCACATAACAAACAGCTGTAGTATTATATAATGTTCTAGAATAAAACAAACAATACATCCAAGTAAACGGTGCTTAGACATTAAGTACAATGCTCTTTTGTTTACAAAATCACACTAAGGCTATGTTCATACAACGTAAGTACTGTATTAATCACGGCCATTGTACAACAGCAACAACGGCCGTGATCCATACAGAACTTACTGTACATTATGCTGCAGGATGAGGAAATCCCGACCAGAGTGTATACACATAGTATACACTTTGGCCAGGATCACTAGCGTCGCCGCAAAAAACTAAGTTTTCTGCTCCCGCTATTCACTGAATAGCGGCCACAGAAAAACTTTCAGTGCACACAATGGAGCGTGCGGCTGCGGCCGTACGCTTCATTGTGTGCAGTGAAGAATTGGGATGTGTGGGGCGCACGGATGCACCCGCATCCCAACTGCAGTGCCGGCGGGGATGATCTTCTCTGACACTGGCCGCTCTGTGACCCGGCTGGGTCACAGAACGACCGGTGTCCTACAAAGTGGGAATATGACCTAAGGCTACATTCACGCGTCAGTATAATTTCAAAAATGAAATTTGTGATCAGCATTTTTGATGTCACTAGCTGTCCCAACCAGCCAAGAGGAGCTTAAATGGTGATATCACAAATTGCGAAACGCAATAGCACAAGGTTTTGCAGAGTGCTTAGGTGTTCTCCACAAAATGCAGAGGCCCCCACAGACTTATATTGGAGTGTCCATACCATAAATTCAGATCGCTTTACAACCTGTCCTATTGTTTTACCTCACGAATTGTACCATAGCACCATAGAAATTAATAGTTTGCAAAGGATTCAGCAAATACCGATGAAAAATACTGACGTGTGAATGAGGCCTTACACCATATCGTCACACTTGTACATAATTTTACAGTCCACCTATAAAATGAGGCTATACTGAATGTAAGTTTTGAAACACATCATGAATGAGTTCTGCATTAATAATCATGCATGCTTCAGAGATGATAATTCCCAGCGTTCCTTGCTATTTATATTGCCCTGGTGATTTGCATTCTGGGAAGTGTCATCTTGCATTAAGCACAGAACAGCAGTCTGATGTATGCTACACTTCCTATTCCCCTTACATGATGCATTACAGGAGCTCAGCTAAGCTGTTAGGATAGGTCTTCAGCATTGTAAACGTCTAAAGATTACATTAACAACAAGTTCTACTTCCGAAGGTTAAATACTGTAAGGCCACAAAACTGGACATCATGGATGAAGCTTTTGCATGCCTAAAGACATATCTACATATGTAGTATTCTTACATGTGTGATAACAGAATTAGTGTAGATGCATTCATTCAATAATAACAAAAACGAGCAACTGAACTGAGCAGTAGCTCTAGTAATCCAGCAGAGTGCAGCAGAGACCAGTGGAAACTATTATGCAAAGATTTATTTTCAGCAAGAACTACAGACACATCCTAACTGGTCATAGTCACAGACAGGTGAATAAAAGTGAGACAGATAAGACACCAAGACTTACTACAGGCCCAGGAACACCCGGAGGGCCAGGAGGCCCAGACACCTAGAGCAAGACAAATATATATAATAATGAGTGATAGTCATGTGACAGTATAATACTGTAATAAGAAAAACATATTTCATACACAACTAAAACCGGAACTTTACCATCTTTACTACAACTTGTTATGAGCTCTCCCGTTCAAAGAGTTTGAAGGCAGGATTCAGCGCCGATTCCGTAGTGTGAACGGGGCCTTAGCATTAAAATTAGTGATCTGAGGCCACTCTGCTACTCATCCTCCTTGCAAGGATTACTCAAGTTAGGCTAAATGGTTTTTCAAATGACTAGACCTTGTGTTACAGTGTTTCCACCTATAAGTGGCTTTAGGGTGACTATGTTTTACTAAAGATGCCAGCGACTGTAGCATCAGAGCTGCCCTGGTCACCAGGAACTGTATTTGAAGCCTATGCTTATAGCTAAAAAGACTACACAAGCTCACATTTTGAGAGCACTAAGATGGAGTAGTGCGTGCAAATCATATCATGTTGGTTGCAAACCTTTTTATGCACATGATAGGGGATAATTGGTAGACTGGTAGGGGTCATAGTGATATGTCACAAATGAATGGAGAATGCAGGTACCCTTCTTCTATTCTTCAGAGGGCTGGGTGTGCAGACAAATCAAGTCCCGAACCCTAAACTATATGGCAGATCATGTTGGCTTGTTTGGCACAGGGAAAACACTTGCTGCAGCAATGCCACCATCAATCCATGCAAAATCTGCCTGGATAAAGAGGTTGGAAAAATAGCTGGAAAATGCCCACAAGAATTAACCAGATGGATCCAGAAGGCATGTTAATAATGCCATGCAGATCCCTCCCTAATGTCTGTGATCCTTACATGGTTTGATCTTGACTCTTTAGTACATTAATCACAGCAGTATACAAGAAATGCTATGCAAAACAAAGAGAGTGTCACTGCAAGAAAAACGGTGTACTTCTAAAATATAACTTTTAATCTAATTATTTAAAAACATATAATCCAAAAATAAGTGCTATAACAATACGCAACCATGCCACACAGCAGCATTTGACAGGCTTGTGTGAGGGGACAATCAGCAATGATAAGAAAGTAGATAAACATGTACTTACAGTTTGGTGTCTTCAGGGCTATCCAGCCCTATGATGTCAGTCACTAAGGGAATAAAAAAAGGCCCACAATATTAAGTTCTCAATATTGTACCTCAAAAAATAAAAGGCTCTTGATTCATGGGACAATACCCTAGACATCCCTTCCTGCAGTGCACTAACCCTATTCTGTCGCTTTCCCAAAACACAAGGCCATCAAAAAAGAGATGTGAATCATTGCGGTAAGGTAAGTACCATGGTCGCAATTCACACCAAATAGGCATTCTACTTGGTGTGAATTGCAGCCATGGCACTTACCTTACCGCATTGATTCACACCTCTTTTTTGAAGGCCTTGTGTTTTGGGAAAGCGACAGAATAGGGTAAGTGCACTGCAGGATATTGTCCCATGAATCAAGAGCCTTTTATTTTTTGAGGTACAGTATTGAGAACTTAATACTGTGGGCCTTTTTTTTATTCTCTTAGTGTCTGACATCATAGGGCTGGATAGCCCTGAAGACACCAAACTGTAAGTACATGCTTATCTACTTTCTTATAATTGCTGATTGTCCCCTCACACAAGCCTGTCAAATGCTGCTGTGTGGCATGGTTGCGTATTGTCATAGCACTTATTTTTGGATTATATGTTTTTAAATGATTAGATTAAAAGCTATATTTTAGAAGTACACCGTTTTTTCTTGCAGTGACACTCTCTTGACTCTCTAGTACAATTGAAAGGATCTCAGTGCTGCAGCATACAATGACTCTTCTAATAAGTGAAGGCCATATATAATTGTTTTCCACGTTTAGTGTGGCAGAACATGAAGTCCACTTGTCTTCAATTTGAAACACATAAAAGACTGATATAAAACTGAGTATAAAAGATATTTACCGTGTTACCAGAATCTCCTTTCTCGCCAGTTTCACCTTTCTCTCCCTAGTTAGAATGGATTAACATAGTTCAGTTAAAACTCCAGTGTGGTATATTCATTATCACAAGTGAGGCAGAAGGAAAGACAACTGTCAGCTTATATATTCCTTGTTTATGAAGATTTTTTTGTCATGGTAAAGACTGGTATAAAACTGCAATGGGCATCTTTCATTTTTTTACATCTGTCTCTTATTTACTGCTTCCTAAATGCCACTGATTCCCATTCACCATCTGTCTAATTCATTTCTTTATAAATGTGTTCTCTTGGTAAACTGTGACCCAATGGGTACCCACTGTCTAGTTATATTTCCTGCATTGTTTTAAAGACATTGTCAGTTGGTGCACTAATATATATCAGAATATTCAGGATTTTCAGTTTTTGTAAGTCGGAAACATTACAATTTAAAGGGATAAGCTGACTATTACTTTTTAATTCCCAGCAAATACACTTTAACATACAGGCACAAGTAGCTTGGAATTTGCATATGGGAAAATCTTACTGTTAGTCCTGGAAGCCCAATTGGACCCATAAGACCCGGGGGTCCCATAGGTCCCTGGTCACCTTGTTCTCCTTTCTCCCCAGTGGGGCCATCAAGACCCTAAAATATAAATGTTACAGATACTGTAATAACTATACAAACAAGCAGTTTAAGTCTTAAGACTATAGTGAATTATATATCACATATATCATAAAAAGAATTATATAAAACATACATAATGTTTATTCATTATCTAAATAGGTTGCTTCATGTAGAAAACCTACTTCCATATACTCTGCAGAGCAGAAGAGCAGAGGTAGAGTAGAGTTGGCAGAGCCTAGTATCTTATTTGGGACCTCATTCAGTAAGCCAGAGCAGGATGTCTAATGGGCATTGTGTCCCTATGCACAGACAATGCCATAACATATACCCTGGAAATGTTATAGGTTACACCCTGCTGGCAATGTATTCACATGTTTCCAGGAGAAATAACAGAAGAGTGGTGTAATGCAAAGTTCCAAGAAAAGATGCTCCAGCTTTGTTATTTAATGGAATAAACACACTGACTTACAATCACATCGGGGGTTTCCTAGGACCGACATATTAGTTGTCTATAAATACAGTAATGTCTGATTGATATGATGCCAGCCCCCCATCAGTCAATATATATGATTGCAGCAGTAATTGGTACTGCAGCTCAGTCCTGTTCACTTCAATGTAAGTGAGCCGCCCAACCAAAGCACCTTAAGCCCCTATTAGATGGGACGACTGTGAGGAGAAAACTAGCGTTCATTTGCTCCTCGTTTCCCGCTTGATGGCGCCGCTATTACACATGTCGACAGTGTGTGGGTGAGTACTTGATAGTCCAGGCAACCCATAGTAGATAGCAGCAGTCTGCTGCTGCCGCTCCTATTCCACAGAGCGACAGCAGCAGATCGTTGCTATATTAGTCATTTGTCTTTCAACATGTTGAAAGGCAAACGACTGCATCGATCAGCCGTCATCATTTATGTTGGCTGATCGTTGTCTTCTATTACGCAAGACGATTATCGACCAAAACGGGCGATAATCGTTTTGTGTAATAGAGCCTTTAGCCTTTGGCAGGGGTGCTTGGATTCGAACCCCATGAACTAGACATTAGTGGTCTATATCAGAAAACACTCTGAATACTAGAGGCCCCAGAATATGACTGTAAAGTGTATCTGTCTCTGTGTTTAGGGACACTAAACTATTAGCATGTCTTTATACAGTTGGGGTTTAGTGTTTTGAGGCTGCGTATAGTTATGCAGGCCATTTCCGCATTCCATTTATTAACATTTGCTATACAGGAAGATGCACCTCCAGTGGCTGACAGCTTATGTGCAGTGTACTGATGAAGCAAAAGAAAATACAGCTTGCTTCACTACTCATGTATGTTGCTCCACCTTTCATTCTATATGGCACAGGTGTCAAATTGTAGCCCCCCTGCTGTTTCAAAACTGCAATGCCCATCATGCCTGGACTTCTAACGCTTTGGCTGTTAAGGCTGATGGGAATGGTTTTGCAACAGATGGAGGGCAGCAAATTTAACACCCTTGCTCATGGAGATGTCTTCCACTCCCATAGAAAATGAATGGAGCAGCAAATTGTGTGTGTGTCGCCACTTCATTCTAGCAAGAGAATTGGATACCCTTTCTTGGATCGGTGGGTGTTCCAATAGTTAGACCCCCACTGATCAGGTTGTTATCGCTTATCCTATACATAGGGGAAAACCAGCTGAGATGGGAATTACTCACAGGTGAACCTGATAGCCCAACTTCTCCTTTGTCTCCCTTTGGCCCTTGTAATCCCCTGGGACCTGTGTCACCCTTTGGTCCTTGAATTCCATCCTTTCCTGGTGGACCAGGAGGTCCTGCTTCACCAGGTTTTCCTCGAGGTCCCTAAAGCAACAAATAAATTATTACAGTCCACACTCTTTACAAGTAAACACAATCAGACCTTAATGTAATAATACAATGAAATAAATGACTAATATGGTGGGTTTAGATTGTGCTGTGGAATCACCCACCTGTCTTTTTTCTTATTGACATCAAAAGGGAAGCAGGAGAGAAAACAGTGAGGATAACAACATAATATACATTTATTTTTGATTTTAGACTTTTTAGATTTTTTTTTTTTTGTGTGAAAGAATTTTAAAGACATCTTAGCTCTAAAATAATACTCATATTTAAGCGGTAATCACAACTTACCTTGTCGCCATCGTGACCAGGAGGACCAGGTAGCCCAATTTCACCCTAACAGGGAAAAATGCCAACAAGCTATTAGTTAGTTAGGATATGAATAATTGATAAAACAAAGCAATTTTCTACATGGTATATGCATTATAACTTTATGTTTAATGCTTGCATAAATTACACAGTAAAATACATGTGATATAATTTAAGTGTTTCTTATGTTTACAATATTTCTTATGTTTTTATGAATGTTTTGAATGTTTCCCAAAATTCTAAGCATACAAAAGTCACACCATAAACAGAAAATGATTAACTTGGCAACAATTTACTAAATGCATTGGGAAATTTAAAAACACTTGAAATTTTACGTCATGAAATGAGATTTATTGTACAAAATGTTTGTTAAAGACTTTACTATATTTTTGTATATTGGATATGTACAGATATGTATTCAAGATGATCATTTTAATCTAATGGAATGCATCTACCTTTTGACCTGGTAATCCTGGTAGGCCTGGAGGTCCAGGGGGGCCCTGAAGACAAATCAACAAAAACGTATACAATTACAAAATGTTGTGATCTCTACATAACTTGTAACTTTTCACCTTAATTGGTTTTGCTAAATACTATTCACTATAAATGAAAATTTTTATTGAATATTATTTGGAAGCAATAGAAAATATATATAATTTTGTCTGTATATAATTTTTGTGTGTAATAATCTACACACAATGTGCATTTATAGTGCAGGAAGAGATTTAGAGACATGGCTTGGCTTGCAGCTGACTAATAATCAAGCAGGGACAGGGATGGGAGGTGGAGAGAGGAGGCATTACAGCCTTCAATACTTCAATTTGGAAATGTTCTTTTTTTTTACTATTTGTACCAGAGAATGAAAGCATGATTTATACAGAAAAAAATGCAGAGGATAAAATTCTAGAGAGAAAAAAAAAAGATTTATAAGTGATGTATTACTCTGAAATATGCGGATGTGTTTTAAGTGCACTGGATCTTTTAAGATGTTCCAATAAAGTCTGAAGCTTCACAGAATCAGGCCATGTTCACACAACGTATGTTGCAAATTGCAACAGCGGCCGTAATTTATGCAACACATACGTTGTATGAGAATGAATGGAGGTCCGGCGAAGCGTATACACTAAGGGGGACATTTATTAAGTCCGGCGTTTTTTACGCCGGACTTAAAAATGTCCCTGCATCTCCATCGCTACGGGGATTTATGTAGAGGCGGACTGCCTCTACATAAATCCCGTGCCCTTCAGTGTGCACGGCCGAAAACCTACGCCAGCTGAGGACTGAAGTAGGTTTTCGGCGTATCTTTTGGCGGAACGGATGGTGAATCGCGCAGACTCTGAGTCCGCGCCCTCCGTTCCGCCCCCTTCACACCCCCTCCCCGCCCCCGGCGTACTCGGGGGAAAGTGCCGATTTGCGAATATTTTATGGGACATGTCAGTTCCCATAATAGTGTGCAGCGGTGAATTCGGATGCGGGCAAATTCAGCAAAAGTGAAGATCATCTGGCCGGTACTGCAGTAACGCCCGGGATGATCTTCAGTAACACCGGCCGTTCTGTGATCCGGCCAGGTCACAGAACTGCCGGTGGTATACAAAGTGTGGACATGGCCTTAAAGCTGCAGACCTTTTTCACTTTTTTATTTGAACTATCTCTGGGAGTCGGCCTGAGATTAGATTGTCTGCATGCTCCCACCTTTGAACCAGTATCATACTGGACTCAACACACAGGGTGAGTTGACAACTTTATATATACTATTGTTTGAAAGGGGGGATATATATATCTTTATAAAATGATTCATACTAAAATGAGAAAACACCCAAAAAATTTATAAAAAAAAAAAAAAATACCAAAAAAGGCAGGAAAAAACACTGGCATTTTGGGCTGTTTTGTGTTGTTTTTTCATCCGCAAAAAAACGTTGTGTGCAAGTTTGTTCTGAGGGACGCCATATAGGTAAAATGGAGAGGAAGTGTTTTTCCACTGCATTTGAAGCTGCCTAAAATCCTGATACGTTGACTCATTTTACAAAGATAGTAAATAATAACACTTTTATTAACCTGTCCGCTTTCTCAGGCATTGGCTATAAATTTAAAGTCTATAAGTCATTTAATAGAACTGAGGCTCAAGCAAGCTCTATAATCCTGAAATACTAATAATCATGACATAACAATGCCGGGAGGGTTACTAGAGTAAAATACCCGTCACTTCAAATTCTTACAGTCTACTACAGATCCTGCATTACAGCCTGATGGAGCGATTTGCTGCTATTCTGAATTATCCTCTAATGTTTGTGACTGTTGTACAAGATATTTTAGATATCTAAATGAAGAAGGATATGCACTTTACACACTGTGCAATACTATATACATATGATTAAATGGGCACTGTCACTTAAAATAACTTTTGACATATCATCAGTTAGTGACGCTTTAATGCCTCTGTCTTATCTCATTGCCTACCTGTAGTGCTTCACTTAGGTTGCTATTATATTCCACTAGGCTGGATTTCCCTGCTTCTCCTTTAGGACCCTGTAAAATAATAGCAGATAATTACTGTATCATTATTAATGTTAGTATATATTAATTATTAGGCGTATAGCCTTCCTCTGGGTTACAATGTAGTGCAGAATGAACTTAAATTGGTCATCCATCCATTGGTCTGCTGATCAAGGCAATAATTATTTTTATCAACAAAAATTGGGGAAATTCAAAGTGTTCCTGTCATTGAAGAAAATCTAAAACACTAATTCTATCTGCCCAAACCTTTGCTACTAACCCACTACCCAGACACCTCTTAAGTGTTCATGGACACCTTCATACAGTTTTCTCTGTGTTATAAAGGCTTCAGCAAAGAAAAGGGATCTAATGTTTGGTCATTAAGTGGTCAATGGTTTTCCTATTGTCCATCTATGTAAGTGAACTCAAAGGAGAAGTTCGGCAATGAAAAAAAAATTTCAGCAGGGTCAGGGGAGAACATAACAAACTATCCCAACTCAACTATCCCAACTCACCTCTCTTTGTACCTCTCCAGCACTGGATCGCCTATCAGGGACCCCTGCCGGTCTCCAGGATCCTCTGCAGAGCCAACGTCCTGTTGATGGACAGCCCACTGGGGAGGGACACCACTGGCTGAGCGGCTTGTTCATCACCCAGGACAGGCACTCCCCCCCCCCCCCCCCCGAGGCATGATGTCATTAGAACTCAGGGAGCAACGCCACTCTGGTCACTGATTGGCTGAGCAGACTGTTCATCATCCTGGACAGGCATTTTTCCCCGAGACATGACATCGTTAAAACTCGGGGAGGGATGCTACTCTGGTCACTGATTGGCTGTGCGGACTGTTCAGCATCCTGGACAGGCATTTTTCACCGAGACATGACATCATTAAAACTTGGGGAGGGATGCTACTCTGGTCACTGATTGGCTGTGCGGACTGTTCATCACCCAGGACGGGCATTTCTCCCGTCATTACTTTATTAGAACTCAGGGAAAATGCCTTCTAGTGGGGGTCCTGGAGCCTGTCAGGCGGGGCATCAGGGAAAGGTAAGTAGTGATTGATTGTTATGGTCTCCCCTGCCGGGTCTGAGGTTATGCATACGGCTGGACTTCTCCTTTAATCTTCCCAATTTTAGAAACTAGGATGGTTATCAATAGGGTAGGGAATAAGAAGTTGATCAGTGAGGTCTTACTGTTAATACCTCTAATGATCTTGAGAACATAGACAAAATAATACCCAGAATGAACGGTAGGTGGCCTGCACTCCATTTATTCCCTTTTGGGCAGCCAAACATTTCCTTGTTAATTCAGTACCCAATATGTCCTGTAAATACCGTTCATTTTGGGGACAGTTTTGTCCCCGTTCTCAGGAGAGATGGGGTCCCACCGATGAGCTTGTTATCCCATATACTAGGAATGCATATTATATAGAACAATGCAGCTTTACTCACTCGAGGTCCAAAAGCACCTTGTTCTCCCTTAACTCCAGAAGCTCCCTGTAAATAGAAGAAAAATGTACTTGTAGTTGACCTGTGTTCTTACAAAGTATACAAATAAGCTCTGGTTGCATCTCTAGTAACTTTTGAAAATAAAAGTGTTTTATTATAAGGTAAACTAAAGATTTTTTTTTTTTAGATATTAAACTAAACTGTGATTCTCTACAGAAAAGCTTAGGTTCTGAAATCTTTGACTTGATGTCAGCATACTTACCTTTTCACCCTGCTGGCCTGGAATTCCTGGTTGGCCGATAGCACCAGCTTCTCCCTAAAAAAATGAATAAAGAAGAAAATCCATTTACAAAGATTTACCAGATTTTATGCTAGAGCACAGGTCCATAGAGTATAATACTGACACATTAAAATCCATCCTGTATCTGCAATTCCTGACCTGATGTGAGTCTGATGACCCAAACTAATGGTTGTCAATTCAGATCATCAAATCTGCTATCAGGCCTGTCCTGTCCAGATAAACTACCTTAGAAGCAATCAGAATATCTCAACATTATGACACTTAGTGAGCATGCTGCATGGAAAACTCTATATACTGTACATTTGATGGCATTAAAGGTTTAAGGGGAAACAATTCTATGAATGTTACAGGGAGCCAAACCTTACTGTATATTAAATCTGTATAAGGCTAGTCTAGAAAAGACTTGACCCAAGCTGCGCCACACCCCTCTAGGTGGTGCTGCACAGAGCAATGGACACAGCCTACCACTGTCCAAACAAAGAAACTAAAATAATGCTGACAAGATATATACACAATGCATATGTAAAATCACAGCTGCTCTGGCGCAACTCACCCTCTACTAGAGGTCAGGATCATATAGAACTAGATAAAGTCCCCACATACATTCCAGTCCTCAGTAGGTGCCGATAGCAGATCGTTCTAAAAAAGGAGGAAAACTATAGATATCTTGCTGAGATAGTACAATCACTTATAACAGAGCTATAGTCAATGCACTAATCCATCAATCAAAGCTCACTAATGTATCTCGATGTAAAACCCTGACCAGCATAAGAAAACTAATGTCCTACCTGGGTATACAGAGTTGACATCATGAACATGCGGGGCAAGACGTGATGGTCGGCAGTGTGGACATAAATAGTCTGTAGCGCGGTCTGGTCCAGGCAGCTCAGTGTGATTGCACTGAAGTTCAGAGAACCATCTCCAGATCTGCAGTAATGGTGCGGAGTAAAAACTGTGGGCACGCTCCGGCCGGCAACGTGCACCACTTACTTCCGTCCTAAAGGTGAGCTTGTGACGTCACAAGCAAAAAAGTACGGAGGCCGTGGGTGACCACAAAAACTCCAACGTCGTTTCGGAAATACACAGATTTCTCACAGATGCTTTCCCTGACGAAGGAAATCTGTGTATTTCCGAAACGACGTTGGAGTTTTTGTGGTCACCCACGGCCTCCGCACTTTTTTGCATGTGACGTCACAAGCTCACCTTTAGGGCGGAAGTAAGTGGTGCACGTTGCCGGCCGGAGCGTGCCCACAGTTTTTACTCTGCACCATTACTGCAGATCTGGAGATGGTTCTCTGAACTTCAGTGCAATCACACTACGCTGCCTGGACCAGACCGCGCTACAGACTATTTATGTCCACACTGCGGACCATCACGTCTTGCCCCGCATGTTCATGATGTCAACTCTGTATACCCAGGTAGGACATTAGTTTTCTTACGCTGGTCAGGGTTTTACATCGAAATACATTAGTGAGCATTGATTGATGGATTAGTGCGTTGACTATAGCTCTGTTATAAGTGATTGTACTATCTCAGCAAGATATCTAAAGTTGTCCTCCTTTTTTAGAACGATCTGCTATCGGCACCTACTGAGGACTGGAATGTATGTGGGGACTTTATCTGGTTCTATATGATCCTGACCTCTAGTAGAGGGTGAGTTGCGCCAGAGCAGCTGTGATTTTACATATGCATTGTGTATATATCTTGTCAGCATTATTTTACTTACTGTATATTAGCAAAACATTCTGGGCTGTCCGCCACTGTGTATGACGTTGGTTCTGAATGTGACTTTATTTATATACATTTATATCAATTTTTAACTGTAGGTGTCAAAAGTGACAAATCAATGAAGAGAAAGTTAAACAAATAAAAAAGAGCTAACCACCATTTTATATGTATTATTAACTCATGTTATAAGCAGCCAATAAAAAATATTCCTTTCTGTCAAATAAGATTCCTGTTTGGACACCAAATTCTTTCATGATATATAAAGGTAAAATGCACAACGTATGGCTGCTTTTGTTCTTTGACCTTTTTCTACCTCTTGTGCCACAATAGAAATAATAGAAAAGAATTGAATTGCTTCCCTTTCTTACAAAACCCCACTTTGTCATATTTCAACCTTCAAAGGAGAAGAAAAAAAAAAACGTTTGACCTATCTATCAGGAATGTTCTACTGTATTCTGGTTCTTTGTGTTCACTTTAACAAGATCCTCTGCACCTGATATCAAAAGGATTTGTATCAGATAGACAATTACTCTATGGAGGGAATTTTAATCATATTCATAGATTTCCTTACTCTCTGATCTAAAGTGAATGGTAAATCACATATCAGACAAATTATGAAATGACAAGGATGAGCAGTCAAATCCATGTTTTCCACTGAGGTTGTAAGACACTACGCCACCACACGGACTTACAGTATCAGCAAGCAAGTATAACTTGTGCACTTCTTATTTTAATAAATGTTATTATAGCTTCATTGTTTTCTTTCTCTTCTGAACCAAAATAGTCTGCAAATCAATTCGTGTCAGAAAATTATATAGATTGTTCATTTAAAAATCTCCAGTCTTCCAGTAGCAGGAAGTGGTTTATTCTTGGGGTGTTAAACTCATAGAACTACAATTGTAGTTCTATAACAGCTGCAGGGCCTGGGTTTTAAACACGTGGTTTATTTTTTCCAGTCTGTGCTCTCTGCTGCCACCTCTGTCCTTGTCAGGAACTGTCCACAGCAGGAAATGTTTCCCATAGGGATTTGCTACTGAACTGAACAGTTCCTGACATGGACATAGGTGGCAGCAGAGAGCACTGTGTCAGACTGGAAAGAAAAAACTTCCTGGAGGACACACAGATAACACTGGAAGACTTAAGATTTTTAAATAGAAGCAAATTACAAATCTATAGAACTTTTTGGCGCCAGTTTATTTGAAAGAAAATAAATTCACCGGAATACCTCTTTAATGAAGAGATTCAGATACATCTTTAAAATATTATACTCATTGACATGTGTAAAATCCTCACAATAAACATACCTTTGGTCCTGGAGGTCCTGGCAGCCCCGGATTACCAGGTTCTCCTTTAATTCCGCTGAGTGCATTGCCCGTTTCTCCCTTTTCTCCCTATATACATATAAACGGGATGTATTTATTTAGGTGCTTTGACAGTGAAAACTAAATCTTATTCTTTAGTTCATTGTATCTGCAAAAAATTTGATCTTCATATAAGAACACAGAATGAGCAATGTAAAGATAATACAGTAAAATGTTAAAAGGATTTTCAGGACTTTTTCAGGTCATTAGAACAGGTCATCAATGTCTGATCAGTGGGCTGCTGACAACCCGCACCCACGTGATCAGTTACTTGCCAGAGCTGTGGCTATGGGACATACACTATGACCAGGCTATAAGCAGATGGCTCTTTTTTGTGTAGTGGTGGTGCCAGGTTAATGCAGTGCACCTACCAGGTCCATTGCTGGTCCAGAATCAGGATATTGTATATGCAGTACATACAATGTCCTGATGCTGAACAGCCTCAAGATCTTGGGCTGCACCAGTAACCAAAGCTGTAGAACCACCTTAAGGCTTTTATACCTTAAAAAAAAAGGGTTGTGTTTTGATGACAGACGTTATAAATAATCATTATCATTAAAAAGGGCCGTCATTATCAAAAGATGAACATTTTCCATGTAAAAAAGATGTTGTGGGAACATAGCCTAAGAGTGAAGAGGGTATACAGAAAAAATACATAGAAGGTCCTGGATTTTAACATTGTCTCCTAGACATCAGGAATGCTATATGTTAGTAATGTCACTTGCAGTGACACCGGGCAATGCTGCTGCCAAAATCAAGTGCTTTTATAGATTACAGTAAGCATTAAAGGTACACAAAAAGTGAGACATTTTTACAAGAATAATTCCACAAAGTTTGTAGCTCAACTCATAGGCTAGAAATCAAATAGGAAGGCAATGTGAGGAGCTAGTGACCAGCGATAACTTACAATCATAATGGGTTGTGGATATAAGAAAAAGAAGAGCTAGAGTCATGTGTATATGTTATAGAGAAGCAAAAGCTATGTCATGTTACAAGAAAGAGATATGTTATGGAAAGGCAAACATCTAAAACAACATGTAATATACAGTAAATATGAGCCTCATTGTATTCAAACAGTGGAATAAGTTGGGGCCCTTATTGTTCCCCAATAATTTCAATTGTACTTTGCCCCATAAAAGACCCTTATTATATGAGGGGGCTGTGCATATAAGTTGTGCCTCTCGTCAAAACCCCTCTCTTCACATACGAGATATCAATCCGAGAGCAAAGGTATGGAAGGACAATCCTCTAAGTCCGTGCTTTATTTCAAATCCCAAATGTCTGATTGAAACTATAATTTTTATACCCCGCCCTTCACCCCAATCCACTGATCCTCACACAAGGAAGAAAAGCCACTGTGATTTTCATGTGATACATTTTATTCATCGAGCAATATCCTTGAAATCTTAGAACAAATTAGGTTTTCACACAGAGAAAATGATATAAGTCAGTGCTAAAAATATCTCGGCGGACGTCCATCTTCACCCGGTGCTCAGTGGGAATTCACCCTCTAGCTTCAGAGATGCTTTAATTTAATGCTTTGATGAAACCACATTGACTTTTGTTACACAGAGATGATGATTACATGACTATATCCTTTACCGATGCTGCAAAGGTTGTAATCCCAAAATGTAGAAGATTTAGCAATGGTAAGTGAAATATTCCCAGGCAGACAAGGTCACAATGCTAAAACACTAAAGAACATAGAAAGCCAATCCGGTGGTACAGCAGATGTTCAGCACTGTGATTTATAGCATGATCTACTACAAAGTGTCAGATAAGCACAATGTTTCTGGATTCAACCAAGCGCGAAAAAAGCAAAAAGAAATAAAGGAAAATGTATATGATATTTAGGTTACCTTTTCTCCTGAAGCTCCAGGGTCACCCTAAAAGGATGGACAGAAATAAGCAGGTATAGTTCAGTAACACAGTGATATGTAACTGCAATGGGATTTACTTATTTTATCATTAATATGCATAAACATTGATGGATTTTTATAGTAAAGTACAGTACCACATTATGGACCACTGATAATATAACAATCGGTATATAAAGACTACAAGTCTCCAATCCTCTACCATCTTACTGATATGGCTCTCTCAATGAATGAATGGAGTGTTTCCTCATCTATTGACTGTATTCAGCTTTTGACTGATATTTGACTATATTTTGTCCTATTTCCACCCCAAAATATGTGTATAGTTTTTTGTTGTTTGTTTGTTTGTTTTTGTGAATATAGCATTACTACAAGAATAATTGGAATGATGTTATAGCAGTGGGGAGAGAGACTGAGCGTATGTGCCAAGCCAGCGACCATTCTTAAAAATTTAGCTGCGTGGCAGAGTACATTACCCTGCAAGCAGGGGATACAGCAGGCGTATGCCATGGAAAAGGGGTGAATCTTACCCTTTTTTGTGGCGTATGCCAGGGCGTAATGATAAATACCCCCCAAGCCTTCATGCCAAGCCCTCAAATGTCCTAATATAATGCTCTTGAATTACAAAGACCCCACAATTGAATAGGTTGTCCAGGGATCAAAGGGTACCTGTCACTTTGCACTCCCCCCCCATCCACCCCCTCACACAAACTTCAGAGTGGAGTGTTGCAGCTCATGCCTGGGAAGTGGGCTGCCAAGAATACATCCCACATCTGCGGATCTACATGCACAAGCCCTAATAAATAAAATAAATAAAATGTGCACAGAACTCTCCGCACCAGTCACCTGGCATGAGCTGGAGGAGGCAGAACATGTAGATTAGTAACCTTTAAAAGAAAAGTCTGACAGCCACATTAAACTATGTATAACTCAATGTGCATCTAGTAGGTCATTTTTATGGGACAACAGCTCTATTTGCTTCCTGAAGCTATCTATACCATGTGACATGCATGATGCATACAGTGCATAATGACACATAAACGTGACTGGTTTCCAGTGAAAGATAGGAATTACAGGTTGCCATCATATATATTATTTACCCATTACTTTAGGGATGGAGTGATAAAGGGGTTTTGAGGGGAAAAATTCCTTTAACCCTTTCTATATACGAGTTGAAATCAACAGTGAGTTCATGGCACAATCCATTGTAAAATCTGCATGTTACACAATGCCATGTGGAGCTTAAGGTCTAAACAGATGCAGAATAGAGATGAGCGAACCGGGTTCGGGTTCGAGTCCATCCGAACCCGAACGTTCGGTATTTGATTAGCTGGGGCTGCTGAACTTGGATAAAGCTCTAAGGTTGTCTGAAAAACATGGATACAGCCAATGACTATATCCATGTTTTACACATAGCCTTAGGGCTTCATCCAAGTTCAGCAGCCACCGCTAATCAAATGCCAAAAGTTCGGGCTCAGATCGACTCGAGCATGCTCCAGGTTCGCTCATCTCTAATGCAGAACCATTTAAAGGTACCATAGGGCGTTTTAGCACTTTATTCTTTTTTACTAATCTTGGAAAATCCATAGCACTGAGCTCTCCAAAAAGGAGTTGTGCGGAATCTTCTGCTTTGCATGTTCTTTATTATAGATCTACTAGGTCTACTATTGACTCCATAAATACATGAATTATAATAAATCTTATAAGGGAAAAGGCAGGTATATACAATGTCCTTTGTTGCCATTGTTAATGTGAGATGTTAGCTTAGAAACAAAATGACTTTGCAATATGTAGGGGTGTTTGGGCTATATGTGGCCACCCAGAGGTTGTGATGTCAGTTGCAGCTGGTTGAGAGTTGAACATTATATCTATGAATTCCATTAGGGGCTATAATGTTCAAGGGCATACATTATATAATTAGAAATGAATACATCTGTTCTTTAGGTTAGGGCCATATCAGTTGGAAATTACATGGATTTCCCTGTGTAGATTCTACAGATGTCCGCTGCAGAGGACCTGGGTAGATAAGTATCAGGCTTTTAAAAAAAAAAAAAAAACTATTACTACTATTTCTGAGCTTGTCACTTTTCCTCTTGTGATTAATCGTTTGGAAGAGGCAATTATTTTTTTTTATGTTTTACGGACATCAAAATAATTTTACATACAGTATGGGTGTGCCTGGAAACCCCCTCAATAGTTTAGAAATGACATGAATTACATTTGCATGCAAATGTGATCTCTTCTCTAGAAGCTTGTGCATACTTCTGCATGCAACAAAAGTGTTACATGAAATAAATTAAAAAAGGGCATGATGGGATGATAGGGCATACATAAGAGACCTCCACAAGGGGTCACTTGAAGCAAGGCAGAGATTTACAAACAAGACATTGCTTTATGCTATACTAACATAATATAATACAACATGGTAAAATAGACGTATACAATAATAAACATAGTTTATATCATATACTTTATACAGAAATTATTATTACAAGGGCCGTGTAGAATGTTCACTGTTCCCCCAATGTATAATGTATAATATATTTAACAGCATAGAAAAAAAAGACCTATAGAGCCCAGGGTTAGCCAGCCCATCTCCTCTTATTTACCGCCACTGTGTCCCCTTGCATACACCTACCACTCCTTGTTCCCAACAGACACTGAGGCAGCTGGTCTCTTGTTATACTAAGGAACACCCCCAGGGCACTTGGGCCGTATTTACATATTAACAAAGAGGCTTATATCTCAACATTTAAAAGGACTATGTATATATATATATATATATATATATATATATATATATATATTGACACATTTATATTATCATTTAGCTGTTGAAAAATCTGCTTTTACATTACCATACCTCTAACCACCTATTACAAAACCCTCCTGTCTGAATGGAGTTGCGCTTACTGCTGCTTCATTCAATACTAATGGGGCTGCTGGAAGAGGTGTACTCTGATATCTCTGGCAGTTCTACAGACGATGAATGAAATGGCAGTGCACATGTTAGACCACTGCCCCATTCATATGAGAGACTTGGGGCCCCTATTCATGAAATCTTCTGGGTCCCAACAGTCTGATTCCCAATGATCATGGATTTATCCTGCGGATAAGGGAATAGGTATAGCTCCCTCACAAATGGTGACTGCAGAAAGCCAGATTTGTACCTTCACACACACTGTGTCCACGGGGGAAGTTCATCTCTGTTCTTAACCCATCCCAATGGTAATCATTTTATATTCTTCATGTGCTACACAAAACAGAACCCACACACTTCTATAGATTTTCTTTTTCAATGTAAAGCTAAGTAAAACCAAACATACAGGTAATAGTACAGCTGTCATGTTAATACAACATGGAGGGAGATACTGCACAAGTTATAGGTGGGGACGATTACTGGAAATGACTAGGTGAGAGAGGCGGATCATCATGGCTGACAAAGTAAAGTGGAAGATAAGATATAAGATTATGGAAAAGAATATGAAGGAAGGCAAAGTTAAAGGAAGGGATGGGTCATACCTCTCAACTTTCAGAAACAGAAATCAGGGGGGTAGCTAAAGAAAAAGAGGACACAAGATGAAAATTAGGGTTGCCAAACCACATAGGGAGTGGAAAGTGGTATGAACACTATGACTATTGATGATGTGTGAGGACCAGTACACAGAGAAGAGGGTGCAGGTTATGGAGATCATTGGAGGATGCACGGAGACGGCACAAGGTCAGCTGAGAGGTACACTGGGAATCGAGGGTTAAACTACAATCCATGCCTTTTGGAAAGATACCTTTGCTCCATGTTTCCCTGGCATCCCCGGCATGCCTCTTTCTCCCTAAGGGTAAAATGAGAAACGAAAGAGAAGGGGATAGAGTGAGTCGAGGCCAACTAAGTTAGTGTAATGTAACTAAGTGTTTGGGATAAAAAGAATAGTTTAAAGAAGAAAAAAAGAGTGAAAAAGCTGTAAATTTAAAATACCAAATAACTAAATTAAAACAACATGTTAGAGTTGCAACCAATTCTTAGTAGCTGCTTGTATGTTTTGTATGTGTATGGACTGTGGGTTCTCTCTTCTCTTCTGAATCTTTATTTTAGATGGAATATTTTATTTGTATTTTATTACAATGTTATGTCTCAAATTCTGATGACCATTAAAAAAAGTTAACTATCTAGTCTGCTGTCATTCATGTACAAGCTGGTTGCTGTATGAATTCCACCTCTTCCAGTACAGCACATTCCATCCATCTTCCATTAGGGGGTGCTAGCACATAAGAATGCCGCAGTCCTGGCTCCATACACATTCCTTTACTACATCTGTGTTCTGCTTCCAGGTTTCTAAACCTTGAAATATGAAGCTTGCCTGTAATCATACATTGATCAGACATCCAGCATTAGCTGGTAATAGTACCAGCTAGTAGAAAGCCTCCATGTGACCCTTGTAGGCAATGTCAGGTGTGTTTTTATTTAACGGTGCCTCAACCAGGAACATTTCATTTTTTACACCCATTAAATTTCATCGGCAGCGAGAGCATAAAAAAACAAAGGCCTGTCAACTGGACGTAGCGTAGCCAATGCGGACTGCAGTAGTCTAAGTGGCTAAATGTGTCTCCAGTATGCAGAGACAGAGGTCAGTAATCGAGCTAGCTCAGCAGCCACAATCTATAAAACCATTTCACTAATACTTAGGACCCATGGGTGATTATGACCCAAGAGCCTGTCACTGATTCTTTGACAACCCTGTTGCCACTGGTAGATGTAAACAGTATTTGTTCCTATAATTTATTTTTATTGCACCGAGGTATTAGGAAATTGTTAAAATATAACTTTTATTAAATATTTTTTTTTTAATTCTCTAGAGCCACATGTCTAATAAATTTCACTTACACAGCCATCACCTTTTTAAAAAATACAAAAAGTTGCAAAAATATCAAAAAGCACCATATAATGTTCTGATTCACTATTAATACCGCTAATGAATTTATTTATCCAGGTATAAAAAGTTTTTCACTTATTTAATAAATAAATCAGTTGTCCCAGTCGATTATTTTATTGTCTATTTGCTATGTGAGTGTTCATATTATTGACCCTAAAATTATCGTTAATCGTTTGCTAATCGTTCGCTGTAATTCCACATTCGTTTGCTCGTTCAATGTAATTGCACATTGCCCATTGATTTGCTGGGAACAGGAGTAAACGCTCATAGTAACGATTGCAATAACGATCGCAACTAACGATTATCGTTCTGTGTAATATGGTGAACGATTTCAGGTTAAAAGAGAAGTCCGTCCAAAATTATTTTTTGATATGTTATTACTTATGGAAAGTTAGACAAATTTTTAATGTACATCAATTATGGGAAATGCACATATAGGGCTATTTCCCTTAATTTAGTAGATCATGGAGTGTTAGAATTCTCTCAGAAACAGTGACGTCACGACCCAGGGTGTATTTCCTATGGAGTGTCCAGCAGGGGGTGCTCTATAAGTAGAAGTCTATGGGACTTTATTGTTTCTATGGATGTCTATGTAAACTAATGTAATGTATTGTAATGTAATGTACAGTGTGTTATATTGAATGAATATAACTATGGAATACTTTGGGGAGCAAGTGTCCTTGCTCCCAAAAGTATTCCATAAAAGTATTCAATCAGTACATTTGGAGGGCACCGAGCAGGGAGGGAGAGAGGTACCTGTGCATCTACCTCCCCCCTCCCTCCTATACACAGTACTACTCATAGTATGAGCAGATAATGGGGGAGTAGTACCTGTACTATCCCCATCACATCGCCACCTGCGCAGCTTCTCACACAAGGGCTGCTCTTTATGCCCCCTCCTCTGCTCCCCCCCTCCTTTTAGCTTCAAACAAACTCACCCACCGCTGACTTCCCGCCACCGGACGCTGCTCCTCACACAAGGGCTGCTTCATGCCCCCTCCTCCCAGCTTCAAACTCACTTCCCACCGCTCACTCCCCGCCGCCAGCCGCTGCTCTCTGCTCACATGCATGCCGGCCGGGCACACTAGGAAGCACTGGGAGCGTCGTGCTCCCTGCGGGGTGGGGGAGGGCTGACGCGGCTGGCATGCAGTGTGAGCAGAGAGCTGCGGCCGGCAGCAGGGAATCAGCGGTGGGATAGTTTGAAGCTGGGAGGAGGAGGGGCATGAAGAGCAGCCCTTGTGTGAGGAGCAGCGGCGGGATAGTGAGTTTGAAGCTGGGAGGAGGGGGCATGAAGCAGCCCTTGTGTGAGAAGCGGCGTCCGGTGGCGGGGAGTCAGCGGCGGGCAAGTTAGTTTGAAGCTAAGAGGAGGGGGGAGCGAAGGAGGGGCATGAAGAACAGCCGTTGTGTGAGGAGCGGCAGCCGGCAGCGGGGAGTCAGCGGCGGGCGAGTTAGTTTGAAGCTAAGAGGAGGGGGCATGAAGAGCAGACCTTGTGTGAGGAGCAGGGCAGGCAGCGGCTCATACTATAAGCAGATGATGGGAGGAGTAGTACTGTGTATATGTGGCAGCAGCACGGAGCAGGGAGGGAGGGGGGGGAGTAGATGCACAGGCACCTCTCTCCCTCCCTGCTCGGTGCCCTCCAAATGTACTGATTGAATACATTTATGGAATACTTTGGGGAGCAAGGACACTTGCTCCCCAAAGTATTCCATAGATATATTCATTCAATAAAGCACACTGTACATTCCATTCCATTAGTTTACATAGACATCCATAGAAACAATAAAGTCCCATAGACTTCTGCATATAGAGTGCCTCCTGTAATTAATGTACATTATAAATTTGTCTAACTTTCCATAAGTAATAACATATCAAGAAATAATTTTAGCCGGACTTATCCTTTAACAATAAACAATTTTTTTTGCGATCTTTTATCGTTAGTCATTAATCGTTAAAAATCGCTCCGTGTAATAGGACCCTAAGACTCACATGTTCTAATGTGAAATTTCCATCTGTACAGCTCTGGTGATGGCCGTTCAGATCTAAATCTGATCTAAATCAATGATCAACGACATACAAATGATTTTTTAATCGTTGCCTGCAATTACACAGAACGATTATCGTTTAAATACGAACGATTTAATGATTTTTCGTGCAATAATCGTCCCGTGTAATAGGGCCCTTACCCCATGGCCCCTATAGATCTGTGGTACAAGAAACGTGTTTCGCTGACAAGATCGAGTCTGAAGAGGGTCCAAGCAAAATAAGGGAAGTAACCTGCAATAAGGGAAGCCCCGCAAGGTAATGTATGGTGCAAGGGCTGCAAGGACATCGGTAACAGGCCCAGTAAATAGGCCCAGTAAATAGGCCCGGAATAAGCCCAGTAAACGAGGGCCGATCTAGCAGATCGGCGCTCGTTTACATAGTTGATCGGGCCCGTGGAATAGGGCCCTAAGGATATTGTGCACTATGTAGCTATGTTCCCACTAGGGAAAAATAAGGGCAAATAAAAACATTATAAAACTAAAGACAGTGTGAATTAAGTCTTTAAGAATTCCTGAAAAAAACCTTTTATAGAAAATCTAATATTAAATTTAAAGAAAAAAAAAAGAAAAAAAAACAAACAAACTGTGAACCAAAAATACTGACACTAAACTAAAAGCATCAGGAATGTTGAAGGGTTGGAGGGCCCCCTAAAGGAAGATCACAAGGGTCACGATGCTGGGCCCCCGATTGATTAATTGTAATCTGCTGGGGAACCTGGAAAAAGTGTTTAAAGGTTTTATCCCCCTACCAGTTTTTTTGTTCTTCTGAATAAAACCCATTCATATTCCAAATACGTACTGTGTAAGTCACTTAAAAGAAAAACACTGCAGATCTAACATCGGATGCGGTCCATGAGTGCTGTCAAGGCTACAGTTATATTTGACATCGGCACCTTCTTACAGTCAGCTATTGTTATCATAAGTCACTAATCTTTGAATAAACCCCCATTACCCATTGAAGGCTGATTCATGTGATGTTTGAATTATGATGTCACCTTATAGTCAAGCTCTTCTATGCGTCTATAATTCAAGCTATTAGCCTCAAAGAAAGGAAAACTGCAAAGTGAATGTAAGAATAAAGGTTAAATGTGTATATAAAGTGATGTTCCAAAGTCAGTATTGGAAATGGCGGTAAAAACAATATGTGGAAGACAAGAACATGCAGCTCGCTCCATAGTGTGCACTGACAGGGTTTTCTGTGGCCATTATTCACTGAAATATGTAAGTTTCTTGAAGCGATGCGAGAGACCCCGTCCGGAGCGTATACTATGTGTATACGCTCCAGCCGTGATGCTATAGAAGACAAGGCAACATATATTTGCAACAATTGCTGTACTTTTATAAAAATATACATTGTGTGAACATAGCCTCATTCTCACAGTCTCACAGTTATATGAGTGTTTTGTTTTGTTTCAACTCTTATTCATGATTTTAAATATTCCATACAAAAAACTAGTGCACTGATCAGAATTATCCTGTCAAATACTAAAGAACTACTGTTGTGGAGGTTGAGTAAACCTGCTTCACATAGTATTAAGCCTAATTAGGCACAATATCCACTAACTGATAAACTGATACATGAGTCAGGAGAAGCATGTGGCTGAGCGATTTTCCTGGTCCACTGCAATCTCCAAATCAGTGCTGAAGATGTTTCATCAGACCCTCAACATGAATTCTAAAGGCCCTATTACCGGCTTGTTACGGCCGTTAATCGACTTATGTAATAGAAGGCAACAATCAGCTGACATGAACAATGTCGTCTGTTCATTGCTGTCGTTCGTCTTTCAACATGTTAAAAGACAAACAACTTACATAGCAGCGATCTGCTGCCGTCGCTCTGTGGAATAGGAGTGGTGGCAGCAGACCACCGCTATCCTCTTTTGGCTCCCCTGACAATCTAACGATCACCTGGGCAGCCCCCCTGCAGCTCCCTGCGGCCTCCCCTGCCCTTACCCACTTGCTGCTGCCATGCACTGTCAGTGCTCGCTTGCTCCTCCAGTCGCCCTGTGTAATAGGGGCTTAAGGAGGTTTACCACCAGGCCATCGTCAAGAATTATAAGGAGGTTTACCACCAGGACATCACCAAAGATTATAAGGAGGTTTACCACCAGGACATCACCAAGGATTATAAGGAGGTTTACCACCAGGACATCACCAAGGATTATAAGGAGGTTTACCACCAGGACATCACCAAAGATTATAAGGAGGTTTACCACCAGGACATCACCAAGGATTATAAGGAGGTTTACCACCAGGACATCACCAAGGATTATAAGAAGGTTTACCACCAGGCCATCACCCATCATTTTGCTGAGGTCAGGGGGAGGACTTAGGCATGTGAATGTCCAGGTGCTCATTGTCCCACCAAACTTTTTTAATTCAATTCCAATATTAATTTCAAAATGAATTTTAAATTAAAAATTACAGTCACAAACGGCTTACAAATTCAATAAAAATTTTAGTTTAAAATTTAAATTTACAGCCATTTTGTGGCCAACATTTCAGGTTCCCATTGACTTAGATGAGGTTCAGCATGAGAGCGAAAGGCCATGAGAGAGTGACCTGTAGTATACGAAGCCCCCCTCCACTCGTTTAGCAGTGGCTGCAGAACAGGAAAACCCTCCACTCCACTAGTGAGACAGAGTGAAGGTGCTGTGTTACATTGTGCATTGTGTTACATAGCTACTGTAGGGCTGTATCTCTAATTCTGCTGAGACTAAAGTAGGCACTGAAGAACTTTCCTTGGTTGTGAGCACAAGACTGAAATTTTTATCATATTTTATCATCAACCATCAGAGTCCTACCTTGAGTCCTGGCTCTCCCTGTTCTCCCTTTGTCATTACCATGAGCAAAAAAGAAGACACAACAGAAAACAATAGAGATTAAGAGCAATACAGATATAAGGTGCACTGCAAATCAGAAGTAGAATTTGTCATGCAAAGCCAAAGACTATGAACAAGACAAAGAACATGCTGGCATGGCATTCAATTTATTTAGCTATGTGTGGAATGAAGGCTTAGTGTGCAACACAGAAAGTACAACATGCGTGTGAGAATGCAGGTGTGTGCCATGCCAGTAATGTGATGGCTCAGGGACAGAACATGCCAACACTGGAAAGGAAAAAGGTTATGCTTATCAATATAGAGACCTTAAAACCCCTATAAAGCATTGTAGTCCTCATAGAAATATATATCATTACACCAAGTACTTTATATAATTTATCTTATTTTTTACCTTTGTAAAAAATGCCTTCCTGTTCTGTGGGGAAGGTAGAGACTGCCCGAGTGTATCCCTGTTTTCCAGGCAGTACTCAAGCAGTCTCCACCTTCCCCATGGAACGGGAAGGGATCGGGAATCAAATGTAGAAGGTTCGAGAAGGTTTGAGTTCGATTGTCTCGATGTTTGATCATCTCTAATCTTAAGGCCTTAAGGTAATGTGTATAGGGGCTCTCCCGACCTTCCACCAATGTTGGTGATGATAGGGGTCAGGTGTGATGAAAAATCACTGCCCGGCCCTTTTGTTCAGGGAAAGATAAACCACAGAAAGAACTCTCTTTCTCTGGCATACCCCAGGCATTTCTGTGAATGGGAAAGACATGAGGTTGTCAGAGGCAAAGATAACGGATGATCATTTGCCGTGAGTTATGTAATGGGATGTATGGGAACCTTTATTGTTCATAGAGGTAATCTGACAAACAGACCATTATCTGTTAAAAGAGCATTCCTCAAACCTCTGCCACCTCCCATGATTCTGAGAACGGTAACCCAACTCTCCCCGATAAAAATAGAGTGGTAGTCGACACCTGCACACAGCCCCTCTATTCATTCTCTATCGTGGAGTCGTGGAGATAGCCGAATGCTGTACTCAGCTACAGTGTCTGCAGCTGCATAGAGAATAAATGGAGCACATTGTGACCCACCTCTTCATTCAGTATGAACAGTTTTTTTTAGACTATGTTCACACGCTGTACAAACAAAAGCCGCCCCCTGTGAATGGCCGTTGTTTAATGCTACCTACAGCCGTAATTAATGATCATGATCATTAACTCTGGCCGTAGGTAGCGTTAAACAATGGCTGTTTATGGGTAATGGCCGTTGTTTGTACAGAGTGTGAACATAACCATAAAGTGCACCTGGCACCATATGGGCCTTTAAACTGATGCTGATGGTGGTTCAAGTTGCTGTGGAATTCACCTAAGCCAATATTTCATTCTGTATACATATATACAGCACCACTACATGGACGTGTGAATATTATGGTACGGCCTTCTTAGCAACTAGTAACTAGAAACAATGGATTCTAGCTTCGTACGATATCCAATAAACATAGCCTTTTAATGTGTGAACAATTTCTTTTGTGCAGCCAAGCATAACATCTATTCAAGGGATAACATGACAGCCAAGCACAACATCATCTATTCAAGGGATATGATAACAGGAGTAGGTGCCAGGGCATAACATCACTTCTACATAAGTGAAATATATCATCCCATATTGTCCTGAAGACAATCCTAAATTGGATTATAAACAAAATAGGTGAACTTACAATCGGATTATGCGGATGACCCTTATAGAATTACAAACTGATAACATAAGGACACGTGGACGTTTTTCTTTGTCGATTTTTTTTTTAAGAGCTGATTACAGAAAGACATAGGCAATGCAAGAAGATTGAGTACTTTAATACTATCTGTGCTCTGTAAAGAATAGGAATGGTCTACAAAATGGTAGAGCGGTTTTGAAATCCCCTCCCACAATGTAGTAGGAAGGAAAACTGTTTTTGTATATTTTGTCATTAAATTTTGTTCAATATTAGAAATGAGCAAACCGGGTCCGGGTTCGAGTCTATCCGAACCCGAACGTTTGGTATTTGATTAGCGGGGGCTGCTGAACTTGGATAAAGCTCTAAGGTTGTCTGGAAAACATGGATGCAGCCAATGACTATATCCATGATTTCCACATAGCCTTAGGGCTTTATCCAAGTTCAGCAGCCATCGCTAATCAAATGCCGAAAGTTCGGGTTCGGATCGACTCGAGCATGCTCCAGGTTCGCTCCAGGGCTGCTGAACTTGGATAAAGCTCTAAGGTTGTCTGGAAAACATGGATACAGCCAATGACTATATCCATGATTTCCACATAGCCTTAGGGCTTTATCCAAGTTCAGCAGCCACCGCTAATCAAATGCTGAAAGTTCGGGTTCGGATCGACTCGAGCATGCTCCAGGTTCGCTCATCTCTATTCAATTTGTATTATGATATTATATGTATTATGTGTCATAATAGGTTATAATGGGTCGAAAGTACATCTTTTCCAGGTATAGGTGTCCCCATACAGTCATATATAGATATTGTATGATAGTATTAAAAAACTATGTATACAATATTTTATTGTTTATGCACTTATATAAGACTGTTGCTTTCCTTTCCATTAGGGAGACACGCCATATATTATCTATTAATTACATGTAATTTTATTAAAAAAAATGCAGAAACCTCATAAATGTCATGCAGCATCATCAAAACTATCAATGTAATGAATACCTTTGCACCTGCGGGCCCTGGAAACCCAGGTGCGCCTGGTAAGCCAGCTTCACCTACTTCCCCCTAACAACAAAACAAATAAATAACCAAATGGCAACATAAAATGCTACCATCAAATATCCCAGCATGACATAACAGATTGTTAGCCTATGGCTATGTTTCCATATTTACATAGAAACCACCCCCTGTGGTTTTACTATGTTCTGAACACATTACAAACACAAATGTGAAAACAGAATAGTTGTCAGCTGACCTTTAATTCTCGGATTCCGTCCCCAGAATCCAATAGTAGAAAGACAATTTAAGTTAGCTGCAGACATGTATTGGTAGGTCTTATTGCTTTAGCTTTAGGTATGTTTTTATGGAGGAGACAATAAAATATATGGAATTCTACTTTAGGAAGATCGCTGGCTTAAAATGTCTTTCATTTATACCAAAAGGTACTCAAATATGCTGACAGCCACCACCTGAAATCTCCTTAAACTCTAAACACCAGAAAGTTCATAATAGGTCAAAGGGCATATCACATGGTCACCTTTGATGCAGCTGACAGGTCAAGAGGGATCACCATAGAGATGGAACTTACAAGGGTCCATAATTAAGGTAGTGTTGTAATGATAAAGATAGTTGTTACATTTATAGTGCCTGCTTCTATATATTCTCTGTCCTTAGTGGAAGAAGCTATGATCTTCATGTTTAGTTTACTAATAACTCAGGAAAATAATGGAGCAATGATAATACAATATATGATATTTACCACAATATTCATGATTCCATGTAATCTTAGTTATAACATTCACCATTACTGCTAATGTAAAGGGATACTCTGATGAAAATCTTTTCTTTTAAATAAACTGGTTTCAGGAAGTTGTATAGATTTGTACTTTGCTTTTATTTAAAAATCTTAGGTCTTCCCATACTTATTAGCTACTATGTGTCATGCAGGAAATTGTATTTTCTTCTCAGTCTGACACAGTGCTCTCTGCTGACATCTCTGGCCAAGACAGGAACTGTCCAGAGAAGGAAAGGTTTTCTATGGGAATTTGCTGCTGCTCTGGATAGTCCCTGTCACCGGAGTACCCCTTTAATTTGTTGATGCTATATAAAATGATGATGAGAGTAGCAATTCAAAGTAGTCTTCAAAAATATGTCTATCCTAGGCTATATGATCTCCTGTATTGGCAGAACAATAAAGGGTTACTGAAAAAAGACAAAGGAAACGGAGATGTAATTTGACAGTTTTAAATATATGTGTAGGACAACTTGAACTTGTACAGTAATAATAGTGTCAAGTTGCTAATGTCCTTTCTCTTCCCGGAAAGAAAAGTGTCACCAGAGTATATCAATGTTGGATGGCCTAAAGCCATATATGACACAATATTCCACACTACAGAGCTCCTTTCATGTACTGTATGTATGTTTTAATGCAGATTAGCATTTTTTTTTTTTCAGGAAAAAAATATACAAATTTTAGACATTGTTACAAAAATATATGTATGGCATTTCAATGTCTTTTACACACATAACATGAAGCACTACAGCTGATCCAACACTATGTTTGATGTCACTAGCTATTCTGCAGAGCTCAAGGCTATGTTCACCTTCACAACCATTTTACTTATTTATTCAGCGCTCCAAAGCATTTCAAACAGAAAATAAAGCTTCCAATTCCTGCTGTTTTGTTCCTATTGCTGCTATGCAGACTAATGCGTCCCTATAGGAACACATGACAAACATACTCCATTGAAGGAGAAGTCGGGCCAGACCCATTTTTTAACGTGCTGGGGAGGATAAAAGAAAAAACATGCTCTTACCTCCCCATCTCCAGCGCTGGTGGTTGCATCCTGCCATTCCGGGCCTTGGCCGCTTTCTGGTCTGAGCAGGGACCCGGGTTGTGATGTGTGAGGAAGCGGCTGGGGACCTGGGGACCGGAGCGGCAGGATGTGGCCACAAGTGCTGTAGCAGGGAAGGTAAAACACTTTATTTCTTTTATCCTATCCAGCACTTTGACTTTTCCTTTAAGTCTGATTTTGCCATCACACTCTTTTCCATCTGTCACATATTCAGGCTTACATACGAAGGAGTATGAATGAAAGATCAGACTACAGAGGGTTGTTGTCTGTTACCATGGAGATAGGCCTACAAAGAAGCCGTAAAAATGAAGCTAAGCTTTAATCAAAAACAAATGCAAAGTTGCTTCCTCATTCAGTTTAGGGGCTTTGGGATAATAAAGAAAATGGTTGTGACTGCTTAGATGGAAGTGTAGGCAATGGTGTCAGGATGACTCTTACATGCTGTGAACCAGATGTTTATTCTATACATTGTTTTCATAAACTTTGCATTCCTTTGTTGCAGCTGGGTGCTCTATATATTGTCATTTTTTTACCTTCCTTCCTGGGATTCCTGCAGTCCCTGGATCTCCCTGCAAGATAAATAAACCTGAACATAAGAATTCTTCTTTCAGGAAATGAAATGGAAACAAACATCTGACAGACTTTAGCAGAATGAAGACTATGGTATCAAACATTGCTACCTTCTTTCTATAATGCAGCAAGGTAATAGTGCACATCTATTGTAATAAATGGTCTCAGCCATTATCCTAATTCATGTAGTAATAATCCAATGTAGATTACAAAATAAATATTTTTCTAGTACACCAGCAGAACAGCAGAGGATTTATGTCTAGAAACATTTTCATATACATTATTACATTTACATTATTCTAAATAGGAGGGTGTGGGAATCCAACATTTAGAACAGAGGGTAAGTACAAACAATCTAGAGGAGTCCACATGCCTGTGCATTACAAAGCAGCCCAATAGTTTTAATAAGAACTATGTAATTCCTTATTTCTGCTGTGGTGGCGCTTGCTGCCAGGTTTGCCCAGAGATTATAGTGTGAACGGTACAGCAGCTTTATTAACTTTGCAATGAGCTGTCAACCTGTACACATAGCCAGTCACTATCACAATAGTTTTTGTGGCACTCTACTCTGCTTGTGTAAGAAAACTTTCTAAATGAAGCAGAAACTTCTGTCAAACTCTTACTGAAGATCCCTACTCCACTTACTGAACAGTAAGCAAGTAATGCTTTATGCATTTCTAGATTATTGTTAGCAGATACACTGGACTGGGCACTCTGTCTCTTACATATGGGTTCTGCTGCTGCTCAGTTAGTCGGCAATTAGTCACTAACTTACTTGTAACCGTTAGCTGGACCAATGAATGTATCTGAGGAGGCCGGGGAATTTAAGAGCAGAAGGTGTGCATGTGGTTTACTGTACCCTAACCACGGGCACAGATTCTCTAGGTCATGCATTGACCAGGCCAGCAAAGCCCCTGTTTCCAGCTAGTAGTGTAGGGTGCCATGGAAAGTACACAAGGGTACACAGACAATGGTTTTATTTCAGGTAAAATGGCAAAATAGCTTTACCTTAGGCCCTGGGGGTCCAGGCAGTCCCTAAAAATAAAGCAAACAGAATATACAGTAAGAAATACTAATTGCTATGGTAATGTCAGTAAAGTTGAATTTCAGTCATGTTTTGCTCAGGTAAGCAATCTGGTACTGCAGTTACTAGAGATGAGCGAATTTACGGTATTTTCGTGTTCACAAACACTCAGCATTTGACTCCCGGAAACTGGAGAAGATGAATGCCAACCTAGAACTTTTTGCATCCATCTTCTCCAGGCAGCAGGAGTCAAATGCCTATAGTATGGGTTCACGTGAACCTGAACTTACTGTAAGTTCGCTCATCTCTAGTCATAGGCTTAATATGATATTGAAACCAAAGCATCATGCCACAACTTCTGTAGAATCATCATATGTCTAACTGCAGACAATTTACATATAACATGAATATATTTCAAATTTTATTTTGTGCTGTTCCTGAGTTTCAACCTGTTTATAACCCACAGCTGTGATCACAATATTGCAATAGTACTGAACTCTCCCAACATTCTTGGTAAAGGCCATTTTACATTGGCTGGTTATCGGCTTGCCATTTAAGAATATGTTCACAACGTCAGGTTTTTTAATTGCCATTAATTGTTGGATTCACTTCTGGTTTACTTGCAAAGACTGCAGTGTCAATTAAAAAAAAAAACAACAAAAAAACAAAACTGTGATGTGTGAAACCAGCACAAAGGTTTCACTGGTGATTTGCATCCTAGAAAGTGTCATTGTTATACTAGACATCATAGAGTAATATGATGCCGGCTATACTGATCTAGGCTGATACAGGCTAAATACACATTAGAGAGAAGTCATCCAAATCCACCCATTTTTAGTGGGATGGGCAACTGTGTAATGTATATGGAGGGCCTCCTGAATCTTCTGACAGAGGATTTCAGTCAGATGTGTCACTGCTCAATGATGCTGCAGGATTAGGCACAGGGCTGCACGGACTTGATAAAATGTGATCAAGGTGTATGCTCATCTGACAGATGAATGAAACCATGTTTTTTTGTAGTAGGCACTAATGCCGCTTTGTACAGTGTAGTCTTAGCTTTACACTCTCCATGTGTAGATTCTGTGTTTTTGCTTGGATTACAGTAAGTAATATCCTTAGAATAGTCTTTGACTTACTTTTCCATCTTTTCCAGGTTTACCCGACTCCCCTGCCTTTCCCTGGGAGAAAAATAGAGACATAAATAGAAATAGTTAAACCCAATTGATCACTAATTCTAAGTCAGTGTAAGTGCTCTTGTCCAGCTGGGAATAGCACGAGTCGGGACTTCAAAGTCTCCTGGGGTCTTTTTTTAGTTTGATTTTCTGCTGAGACCAGGATCATTACAAGTCAGAGTGTTACTTCCTCTCCCTGGTATTTCAGTCTGGAGAGGAGGAAATAACATTGGTGTCAGCCTCTGACACATGTGTTTGGATAGTGATAGCCTTGATAGAGACAAGAGCAATGAAAACACTGGAGAAGGAACGTTTGCCATTTTTTACCCTACTTCTAATCAATGTATAGAAATTATAAGTGTGACTATAATTCTCAGACTTTGTCATATGCTGCATTTTCTACTGGTAATTTCTTATTGTTTTGTTCTACATGGCACCAGTGTGAAAGTGCCGCAACCCCTGCCAAAAAATCTAGAGAGTTGCCACTGGAGCACTGTCTGAATTTCCTGTTGGGCTAGCTCAACCTTTTATTAATGGCAACTGCACTAATGCACATTGACTATTATATGATGAACATGTCTTACTTGTGTAACAAATTTATTTTGTTTGGAATTTTTGGGTGTTATAAACCAATTTTCTGCCATACAAAAGCTATAAACAGCTGTGCAAGCGGTGGGCAAGTATTAGCAGAAGGAGGCATGGCCTACTGTGAAATGGAAGTAACGTACCAAATGGCACAAGCTATGGCAGAAACCTAATCCAAATGAGAGCTGGTGTAGACTTTTATGTCTGGCTCATGCACAGTACATGAGATGCATCAATTATATGTCTTTGTGTCTTGTAACAAGTGAAATCAAAAAGTTCTCCAGATTATTTCTATTCAAAAATATTCAAGCCTTCTGGCAGCTGATCAATACTGGAAGACTGGAGTTTTTTAAATGTAAAAGTAAAAGTAATTTACAAATCTGTATAACTTTCTGGCACCAGCTGATTTAAAAAAAAAAATCACAGGAGTACCCCTTTAAGGCAAAATTCTTTTAGCTAAGACTACAGTCTAAGGGTAGCACCACACGTACCAGATTTGCAGCGGATTTTACGCTGAAAATTCTCAGCAAAATCCACTGCGGATCCATTGCCAGTTATTTTCCATGAAAATATATACTTGCAGTGGGATTGACACCCCCCTGCGAGTATGTAAATTTACTCCCTGCCGGCCGGAGCATACTGTACCTGCTCCGTGCTCCAGGCTCAAGGATTTCCGGCTGGACATCCCGCTCAGCCAAACAGTGGCTGCGGCAGGGCAGCGCACTGATTGGCTGAGCAGGACTCGCAGAAGCAGGGAACCCCCAAAGCAAGCCGGAGTGTAGAGCAGGGACAGTATGCTCTGGCCAGCAGGGAGTAAATTTACATACTCAATGTCAATCCTGCTGCGAGTATGTATTCTCATAGAAAATAACAGGCAATTTTTGAGGTGAGCAGGGATTAGCCTTGGGGTATGCCACTGAAAAGGTAAAAATCTCTGCCCTCTCTGTGGCGTATGGAGATAAATGTGCTTCTTAGTGTCTAAAACTGTTCACCCTGCATATTCAATATTCAATAACCAGAGGTGTTTCCTGATGTGGGAAGGAAGAAATTAAACTTACAGGTGGCCCTGCAACCCCAGGCAATCCTGGATCTCCCTGTAGTCCTGTTGGCCCAGGAGGTCCAGGTGGCCCAGGTAACCCTGGTGGGCCTTGGATTCCTGCTTGTCCTTGTTCACCCTAATTTAAGAAAACAAAGGGTGTAGAAAAAACATTTATTAAAGCAAACAAATATTTACTTCAATGTGTAATACATAGACAATATGCAGCAAGAGGCCTTGACAATATAAAGAAGTATAGTCATAACATAACAAGCAAGCTTTATTTCTGGGTTAGTATGCGTCAGACATCAAGGGGTTTCCTACAACAAAATCCCAAAACTTTTATTTTGCAACATACGGATACTACTACTATTATGACAAAAGGAGTAAGCATATAAAGGGGATTTAGAAGAGTAGAGAGCATATTAGGCTATACTACAGTGTGTGGCCATTTTACATATAGGAATTATGTGGACACACTAATCCTGAATCTCCGTGTAGAACTCATATAATTGTATAATCCTCTGGGTGCTCGTTTTAGACTGGCGGCCCCTTTATAATGACACCAGGCCTCTGGCATCTATGCTGTTAGAATGATGATTTCTTAGAAGGACGACATATCTTCTAAAAATATTCTGACCTGAAACTCAATGTGCCCGAGCAGTGTGCTACGTTTAGAGCCGGGATTATGAGCGCGGCTGCTGCTGAAGAATGCTTCACTGGCACGCTCCTCATTTACCTATTATTGTTATTTATTGGAAAATAGCCTATAGTAGGAGAAAGACACTCTATATTAAACTGCTTTCCTCAACCCATATTCCAGACTTCAGTTTATGATTATCGGATGGGTAAGTTACTATCATAGTAAAACACTACTTTTCTACCACCGATTCTCCTGGGCAATGTCATCATGTCTTTTGGGACAGCACATGACTATAGCAGCCAATCACGGCATGGTCCTGTGCATATTATTATCTCAATCACTACTTAGAGAAACAGCAGCTGGAAAAGCATCAGACCCCAGAGTATATTTTGTTTTATATAGAGTTATTGCAGAAAGTTTTGGTGGCTTGTGAAAAGTTACAATTGAACTGAGACACAGATCTACAGTGGAGATCAGTGAACGCACCACTTAGGGAATGCTGGGATATTTTTAGCTATCAATTACTAACATACTGCCTGGGATATTTAAAGTTGAGATTGATATACACCAATAAATTTCCTAGGCAACAAGGTAATCTGCAGTACTGGCTTATTAGAAGCCTTGCGGTCCTAACACATGGTCTGATCAACAACAAAGGAGTTATGCCTCAGTTTATGCCTCCACTAATCCCTAGATATAGTCAGTCATTCAATGACTTACAACATCTCTCACCAGCAACGTTACAGAATGAAGAATTGTTTAATACTAGGATGTTTTTTTTTGGTCAAGAATTAAGAAATACAGGGTGTTTTTCCATTAGACAGTGACTAAATAAAATACCTTTATATAGATGAAATATAGGCTAGTATGTTCTGCAGGAAGTGGTGTATTCTTTCCAGTCTGACAGAGAACTCTCTGCTGCCACCTCTGTCTGTGACAAGAACTGTCCAGAGCAGCAGCAAATCCCCATAGAAAACCTCTTCTGCTCTCCAGACTGGAAAGAATACCACTTCCTGCAGGACATACAGCAGCTGACAAGTACTGGGAAACTGAAAGTAAATTGCAAATCTCTGGCACCAGTTGATTTATTATTTATTATTGGGGACTTACTACAACATCAGGGGCATCACTGAGTGTTAACTACAATATCAGGGGCATCACTGGGTATTAACTACAATACTAGGGTCATCATTGGAGATATCTACAATACTTGGGTCATCATTGGAGGTATCTACAATACTGGGGTCATCATTGGAGGTATCTACAATACTGGGGTCATCATTGGAGGTATCTACAATACTGGGGTCATCATTGGAGGTATCTACAATACTGGGGTCATCATTGGAGGTATCTACAATACTGGGGTCATCATTGGAGGTATCTACAATACTGGGGTCATCATTGGTAGTTATCTACAATACTAGGGGCATCATTGGGGGTTAACTACAACACCAGGGGCATCATTGGGGGTTAACTACAACACCAGGGGCATATTTGGGGTTATCTACTATACTAGGGTCATCATTGGGATTAACTAAAATACCAGAGTCATCATTGGCAGTTATCTACAATAAAAGTGTTATCATTGGGTTTATCTACTATACCAGGGGCATCACTGGGGGTTAACTACAATACCAGGGGCATCATTTGGGTTTAATAACAATACCAAGGGCATCATTGGGGGTTAATGACAATACCAGGGATATTGGGGGAGGAGGGTTAAACTATAATCCCAGGGGCATCATTTGGGATTAACTACAATTCTAGGGAGAATCTAAGGTGTTTAACTACAATACTAGGGGCATCAGGGGGTGCAATACTTTGCCTTGCCCTATGTGCAGCCAACCCACAATACGCCACTCAGAACATGGCCCTCAAATGATTTTATAAATGCCCAAATGGCCCTTGACAGGAAAAAGGTTCTCCACCCTTACTTTAAAGAATAAGAGGTCTTTTACACGGGGTAATTATTGGTGAAACAGGTCAACAATTGCCTCATGTAAAAGACCTAGCAATCAGCCAATGGACGGTCATTCGTCAGCTAATGGCTGGGATCCTGCGGCAACAATAATCATTGTTAGTTAGCCACATGTGTCTCCATGAGACAATAAAGGGCTAAGGGTCCATTTACACAGAAAGATTATCTGTCAAAGATTTGAAGCCAAAGCCAGAAACAGACTATAAACATATAAACAGAGATCAGGTCATAAAGGAAAGCCTGAGATTTCTCCTCTTTTCAAATCCATTCCTGGCTTTGGCTTTAAATCTTTGGCACATAATCTGTCAGATAATCTTTCTGTGTAAATGGACCCCTTATAATGATGCATAATTGATCCAGCAATCATCTGTGCAGCTCTAATCATAAACTAGAAGTGTAAAGGTTTCTTTTAACAAGCTCCGATCTACTAGATAGGCGCTCAGGTGGCAGTCTGCCTTTGTTAACGTTGAGGCAGTGAGGGTGAGAAGAACTCATCCTCGTTCATGATTTTATCACTCCTCGGTTGTGATGATATGCAAAAAGAGTGAGTGAGGTGTAAGTTTCTAGTGAGGTTTTTTTTTTCTGTATACCCACTTTATTAGGGGGTGTTCACACACTGTACATATGCTGCAGATTTTATTCTGTACAGGACATGTGAGCATACCCTTCTTCTGTAACTTCTCATGTCTCCAAGTATTAGTCTTTGATTTCTGCTCAAGATCCGGACCCGCTGCTGTTCTACAAAAACAAACCTAGGGAGCTATAGAACCTTACTGTCATGTAAGCTGGGATTGGCAGAACATACTACCGCCATACTTGCCATAATATGGACTGTACTATGGTCGTGTGGGAAAAGCTTTAATAAACCCTTTGGTTAGATGTTAAATAATTGCATTTCATTATCATGCCAAGCACTCCATATCACCGACTTATTAAAAGTAAATAAGCAAAATCATAAAAACAAGAAAAAATCCACAAATACAATAATGCAAACTGTATTCTAAAGGAAACCCTTTGGGAAGCAAGCCAGAGAATGAGCCAGAATGCCAAGCAAATAAAGGAGTGTACCTGGAAGATGCGCTTCCTTACGATGGCTGGCTGAACCGCCCGCACTGTATTAATCATAGCAGGCAACAGCTGATGGGGGCATCAGACCAGAAAGTCCCAGTGCAAGGGTGGGAGGAAACAGTGCAAGATGGGCCAGCAAAGTGTGACAAGTCAGAAGATCGGACAAGACAAGAGAAGAAAGAACAGAGAAAGGGTAACAGAATGTTTTACAGTGAAAGAAGGTAGAGGAGACCATTCAGGTACTGCTCTTTAAACCCCAGATTATTTATTTCATTCACTTCTGATGAAACTGCTCCATACAAAGCAATGATAAAAACCATTAAGTGGAACCCATGTGACTGGCTTGGCGTGGAACACAGAAGCTTCAGTGGCACCACTGTTGAATTCACGGAAAAGTGCTTAATAAAGAACCTTACACGGACATTTTCACATGTTAGTGGTCATGTGTAACAAAGTAATTAGTCATTCCAGGCTCAGAATTCTTAAATATAAAGTATAAATGTAATACATAACATAATCTGCAGGGGGAGCCATTGCTATGCATGTGTATAGACTACTGAAGAGAAATGTAACATTAAAAGTTTTATTCTATCCTATGATTTGCAAATACACATGCTTTTTATGTGGATCTTTCAAGTAATACACATTGTTATGAATATTAAGTTGCCTTTAAAGAAAGTAGACACAAAACTGACAGGATCCCCTCTCTCTATTAAAGAGATTAATATTGGCACCATCTAAATAAGGATATTTAAACTAGTAGGTGCAATTACCATCAATACACAATCTACTAAGTGATGACTATGGGTTTATATAATGCTTATCATCTTTGCTATTAGTGATGAGTGTAGAAGATAACTAATTTTCTTGCACACTCATACAACATCAGTGACATATGGACGGATTTATTAGAAGTGTCCTGCTTATACATTTCCAGCTACATATCCCCTGAACTCCTCTGTGCTGCTGACTCCCATTGCATGCAGAGTAATGAAAGTGCAGCCCTTCAGTCCTTCCTATTGCTATTCATGAATCATTTATTTTGCATTATTATTTGCATAGGTCCCTGTAGTAATTTTTGCCATAATGACTTGGAATTGACATTGGTGATAAGACTTCTGTGTTGCACCTCACTTTAAAGAGATGTACCTTTATGTTTGAAGTAGAATGGAAAAAATAATGGCATTTTCTTCCATGTCATTTCAATGGAAGTGTATTTTCTGCCTGTCTGTCACACAATGTCTGGCAGCGTCATATTGCATTATCTTCATAAAAGTATGGTAATAAAGTCCCAATTACAGTAACTCTCAGTAAGTATAAGTAATAAACAGTAGAAGCTGACTGTAGCTGTGAAATATACAGTGTTATAAGGATGTAAGTCTGATTGAGAGCTATACATTTTATTTGCTGTGATAGAAATGATAAATGCAATATTTCCGCCCCGATCTAGACATTGTCTACAGACCTTATTTAGTTACAGTTACCCACAAACCTTCAAAGCAAGAATCTGATTGGAGCGTAGGGAGGCAAAAGTAGCACTTAAATATTCCTATTGGACAGCAGAAACACAGTGTCATATAATGTCAGTAGATTTAGCCTCTGTATAGACTGTAGGGTTTTTCAATATGCAATATATTTAATTACTAAGGCATTGCACTGGCTTATAACATTGTAATCAAATATATTGGAGAGTTAGACATTTACATAACGTGTTAGCAATAATATGTTAATCATAAAAGTATCCGTTAAATATAAGCACATATAGGTGTTAAAGTATGGACCACAATGTGTATTAGTACAGTACGTAATGACACATGAGGATGAATGGACACTATGATAAATCTATCATATAAACTAGAAATACAAATATGCAACTAAGCATCTATACAAAAAGCTCTAAATAAAGATAACTAGGATACAAGCTCTATTACACACACAGATTTATCTGACAGATCATTGAAGCCAGAGCCAGGAACAGACTGTACTGAGAACAGGTCATAAAGGAAAGATTGAGATTTCTCCTCTGTTCACATCAATTTCTGGCTTTGGTTTTAAATGAAGCTGTCTGTGTAATAGGGACCTTAAGAGTTACTGCAGAGATAAGCAGATATATACATAAAGCCCTACCAGGTATATACAGTAATCTGGGCACAGCCAAGTTCTGCCTCAACTACTTAACATATCTGAAGTTCATGAACATAGACTGAACCTGACTCTTCTCCATCCTTTCCCAGGTCACTCCCATGTCAGCCAAACAATAAAGCTTTTTCATATGTTAGGTCATTATAAGATATGTAAGTCATGGCTGATGAGAAAGTATACAGCATGACTAATCTAGGTCCTAAAATATGTTATGGATAAACCCAAGCGCTCTGCGTATGATTTGTGGCTGAAGACGTTGGATGTAGCCCTAAGGCTGCCTGGAAAACATGGATACAGCCATAGACTGAATCCATGTTTTACAGGACTCCCTAGGGCTGCATCCAACTTCTTCAGGGACTGGGAATCAAATGCAGAGCATGCTCAATCTGTTGCAGATTTTCTGCAAATGCCCTGCAGCAGATCTGCAACTAAGTTTAAACACAATGGTGGACATATATTAAGTCCGACATTTTCTGCACCGGACTTAAAAATGTCCCCGCAGCTCCGATAATACGGAGATTTATGTAGAGGTGTTCTGCCTCTACATAAATCCCATGCGCACCAGTGCGCGCGCCAGGAAACCTATGCCAGCTCAGAGCTGGAGTAGGTTTCCTGACTATTTTTAGCGAACAAAAAGATGAATTGAGTGGAACCAGAGTCTGCCCCACCCCCCGTTCCGCCCCCTCAACACCCCCTCCCCGCCCCCTGGTGTACCGGGTGGAAAATGGCCAGATGCGAATATTTATTCGCAAAACGGCCATTTGCAAATAAATTTATTCGCATCTGCCAATTTTCCAACAAAAAATAATATTCCCCCAACAGGAATAATTAATAAAGCCAGTACACAAGGCTTCATGCCTTTTTTTTTTTACACCAGCTGAGCCTCATCACAGCAAATGTGGAGTGAGGTTACACCAGGCATCTCTCTCATCCCGTCCTGTTTTACACAGACAACTCCTTAATTTAAATGGACATTGCGGAATACTTCATTTCCCCTGTGGCGGGGCTGTAGACAAATTTAACACTTACTGCAGTGTTTCCTTACAGATCACAGCTGATCATGGGGGTTCCAGAAGTTAGAAACATTATGATAAGTTTACTGTCATGGGACCCTTCTAACAAGCAGCAATTGTTCAAAGAAGAGAATTCCTTTAAACCTGTATAAGCAATTGAGCTTGGCAGCCAAGCTGTTGATGTTGTAAATGCTATTGTCCAAACAGTGCTTTGTTTTAGTGCAAAGGGTCAATTACATGGATGTTTGTACCCCCTGTTGAGAATCAAGTACAACAGGTAACTGTGTCTGATACCAATATTATAGGAGCACTAAAGGTAAGTGCAAAAAAAAGTTACAGTAGTTTGTCATCTGGTGCCACATATCTGGTTATGTGGTACAGTACAGATGACCACAAGCCATATAACATCAGCGCCTATACCCTTCTGGTCTAGAATGACTTTGACTGTCCAGAGATTTTATTTAATCTATTGCAATATATTGCTACAGCAGTTTCTTTCATCTCTGTCTTATGTCCAGATATTCTCGGTTTACATACAGATGGCTGTGGACAGATCTGCTCATTCTCTCGCTCTGTAATCCTTTTTTATGTTTATTCCTCTTTTTCACCTTGAGGGCTCAGCTGCAGGCAGCAGCCCAGCTCTATAATAAATCGAGGACACTGCTTAAGCGGGGAGGTTTTTCGGCCTTTCTTCTCAGCATAACAATTCAGCCATGCTTGACCCTTCTATTATTGTGTTTAGCCTGCAACATAAGGACTCTCAATATATCACTGTAAAAGCCTGTATGTCACCAGCAAAACAAGATGGGATCACTACATTGGGTTACACACCTGGCCATACAGACAAGGCTACTAAATTGCAAAAGCTTTTGCTAAAATATGTATTTTAGATATGAAAAAATGCATTGGTCTAGATTTACTAATGCAAATGCACCAAAAGTCTGCTGCAATTTGTTATAGGGCCATTATGTTTTGCTGGGTTGGAGCAGCACAGCTTCCCCTTATGCTGCATTTACACGAGGGATAATTCGCCCAATCGATCGTTTAACGATTTAGAAGCAACGATTTGGTTTTATTACGATCATCGTTTAGACGAATAAATCGTTAGAAAATTCTTAAGAAAAATTGTTATTGCGATCGTTTTGAGGATCGCTTAAGCCCATCTTTTACATAGGGTGAATCTTTAAAAGACTGTTTACACGAAGCGATCTGCGAATTCTTAGCGAACAACGATTTGAGATGTTGAAAAATCAAACTGAACGATTTCTTGCTCGTCGCTTGATCGTTTGCTGTGTTTACACGGAACGATTATCGCTTAAATGCGATTGTTATTGCGAAAACGCGAACGATAATTGTTCCTTGTAAACGCAGCATTACCCATCCTACTTTTATTAATTGATAAACAGGACTGAAAGCTTACCATGTACATTGATTATGGAGTGAAGGGCATCAAAGAGACAAGTATTGAGCAATCGTGATATGGGTATTCAGACCCCCAGAAATTGTCAGAATGAGACTGGAGAAGTCCTCAGCTAAATGCTTCTCTCTACCTTGTTGTCGCACAAGATGGACTCTATAGAAAGTGTGTTGCAGCTGTTCTGGCTGCCCCATAAAGAATAAATAGAGCTTTGGCCATAGCGGCTGAGCAGGAGCTGCCATTGGTGCTGGCTGAGATAGAATTTTCCCAAATCCTTTTCATTATATGGCCACAGGAAAGGACATGATTTATGGTATATATGTATTATACAATAGAAATCTTTTTCATAACTTTTTTCTTTTTATTGCTAAATTCTTTATAAGGCTACAAAGCTCACCCCTAAAATAACTGTACTATTAAAATAATAGTAACAATATCAATCTGACAGCTACCACCACCACCACCATCACCGCATAGGGAGTAATACAGCTCCATCTGAGCCCAATAATAAACAATGAATGTAATGAGCTCCCCTTAGGGGCAGCAGAAAGGATTTTATTCTTCTTCTCCTCACAAAAGCTCAGAGGGGGATTTTCAGGTACTAGGAACCCCTCCCCCATCCTAAGTGGGTCCCTGGGGCTATATTTGCCCCATCTGTTGTTAAACTGCAAAGAGTCAAAGGTCTAACCCCAGCAGCACAGACTGTAAGTCCAGCACATGTGCCATACTGGGCACGGAAGGTAATGACTTCAAAAGGTGAAGTCACCACCGGAGGCTAAGCAGAAACTTTATGAAGAGAAACACTGACCAGACAGAAATATTTTTCCCCACAATTTTATGGATTTATGGTTCGTTCACACCTACAGGATCTGCAGCTGATTTTCTGCTGCGGATCCGCAGCAGATCTGCAGCAGATTTCATTTAAATAATCTGCACCATCAAATCTTCTGCAGATCTGCTGCAGATCCTGTAGGTGTGAACGCACCCCTAAAGGGAACCAATCATATCAGAAAAACGCTATAACACTAAGAAAACATGTTGGTACATGACCCAGCACAGTTCCTACTTGGCTGTAATTTACATACAATGTGGGACATTATTAATGTATGTTTTTTTTAAACACCGGGCATGGATGCGGGCTTCAGCACATGTACCAGCACATTTCCTTAGTGTTATAGCGATATTTATTGTGATGGGTTCCCTTTAAAATATTTTGCCTTTTCACATAAACATAATAAACCATTTAGATAAGTGGGGCTTTTAGTATGTGCACAGTTATTTTTTTGAAGCATGGATCTTAATTTATTGCAGATTTTACTGCCATGTGATGTCATGCACATTCAGTCAATTTATTTATTTATTCAGTCATGCGATTTATTGCACAAAGGTAAGAATTTGTGTGAAATCTATTTTGTAAAATCTGTGTTGAAAAAGCACAGATTTCCAATTAAAATCTGTGTGAATCAAATAGTATTCAGATGGTTCTATCCATTGTGTACTGGCTGTGCCAGGTTACTGACTCTCAGCTCTAATTGAAGTAAAAATGCATAGCCACCAAGATGTTAGGACCGTGTTAGGAATGATCACGGTCGTGGCCCATAGGTGAAGCCAGGGCCCTCCCAGACATCTGGGACATGAGTAAGTGAGCTCTGGTTTAAACTGTGTGTAGGTCTTTAAAATGCATACTTCAAAATGCACACACAGTTGAACAAAGGGTATAGCATGGAAGCCAGGACCTAAGTTGAGCCATTTACTGCATAGTGGCAAATAGTTGGCCCAATATTGTACAGGGGGCTCAAAGGTGGGCCTTAAATGGAGAAACAGAGGTGGGCCTAATACAGTGGGTGGGCAGAGGGGAACTCAATACTATATGAGGGCACAGAGGGACCTGACCACTTTATGAGGGGCACAAAAGGGGTTTAACTGCTATATAAAGACACAGAAGGGCCTAACTACTATATGTGGGTACAAAGGAGCCTAACTAATATAAGGGGACACAGAGGGGGCCTAACTACCATATGGTGCATAGAGGGAGCCAAATAATATATTGGGGCATAGAGGTGGGCTTAGTTACTACATGAGGGCACAGAAGAGGCCAAATCCAATATGGAGACACAAAGGTGGGCCAAATATTGTATGGGGCATAGAGGGGGCTTGTTACTATATGAGGGGGCATAATTTAAGGCAACATTAAAGCACACTTAACTAGTTTATACGGACACAAACTATGCACTATTAGTGTGAACTCACATGTTCTGTGCGGTCGCTATTTCGTGCGACCGGATGGAATCCCGTCCGGAGTGTATACTATGTGTATACGCTCCGGACGGGATTCCATTCATTTCAATACAACATATGTTTTGTATACTGTAAATTACAGCCGTTGTTGCAAAGCATACATTGTGTGAACATGGCCTCACTGTGTGGGGCAATACAGATGGGAAGCTTGGCTGTAGTGAGGAGTGTACAATCTTTGTCTGACAGATTCTGTGGAGACAAGTGCTGGCTGGGAAGAGTCTTCACAATGATCATTAGAACAAGAAAAAAAAAGAAAAATGAGCGACTCTGATCAAAGAAGACATTATCTTTGAATCACTGGGTTTAACTGTATGTGATTGCTTATGTTGTCTATAGAGTCTGTGTACAACTGATACCTACTACTACATGGTCACTGTAGGTAATTTTTTTGCACAGTGTATATTATTTAGTAACAGTATAGTGGTATCAGTCATTATGTGGTAGTAATAGTCATGGTGTGACAGTATCATTGTATTGGTATTATTGGTTTACTAGTGAGGTTGGTCTTGTACTGGAGCAATGTCTAGTTTATTGTAAATTGTGCCTGCCTACTGGCACTCCACCAAGCAGACCTGAGAAAAGGCCATCAACATAAAAGTCTTGGAAAGCCCCTTTAATCCACTGGCCTAAAACACTTGGCCAAGCTGTACTGTCTAATCTGCAAGTTTTTTTTTTTTATCAACTATTGTACTGGGTTGTAAAAGTCTTAATGTAACCTTGCAGAAACATAAAAAACCTCTATATATTTCTATTGATATAATTAAAAATGTGAAATGTTTGCTTTATCGACCACTATTAGGTTTGTACACTGTGTAGCTACGAACTAGCTTGGGGCACTCAGAATTTGGTCACTACTACCTTCCGCATGGCAAAGGTCAGGTCAGCAATCTTTCAGGCCATAATAGGTTCATGGCTGGCAGCCAGACCTTTATACCGAGATCCTGAGAGGCTTGTGTGTGCTCGTTCATTTCAGCTGATAATACTTTTCTTCCCGCTCCACCCTATAAACCATGTCATCAATTCCTAGCAAAATGACTGGCATGTCATCTGGAAGCGGGCCAGAAAGATGGTAGTTACAACACTGTTTATGTTTTACTCGGCAACAGCTTCTTGTGCCTTTAAACGTCAAGCCTAACTTCAGACACATGTCAAGCATTCATTGTTATGGCAATCCATTTCGCTGTATAGTGGTAATACTATTTATGGTTGTGGACAAGATGTGTGCTCATTTGCTGTACAACAGGGTTTATTAACATCCAAAATTAGTTCTTTCCAGCTTGTTATTGTCTCTTAGCATGAGCTTCTCAGAAAAACAATATCCAGAATTTTCGTGTTTTTGCAAGGGAAAAGACCAAACTTAGAAAAATAAACTACAAGACCATGTGCTGAACATCTTGCATGAATCTTTCCTGCCTTGTATGTATCTGTTCCTGCTCACTGGGTTCATTCATCAGAAGTTGTTGTGATCTAATAATTATTGGAACCATAAATATTCAGTGCAGTTGTGTTTGCACTTATGGGGGAAGGGGGGGGGGGGGATTAAGTAATCCCTCGCCAGCACATGGGTACACCTCTATAAGAATCCTGGTGCATCTGAGCTGCCAGTGCACCTTTACGGAAATCTGTGCCAGCCCCTATGCCATGCTGTGCCTCCCTACCCACCCATCTGGCAAGCTAATAGGGAGCTTATTAGCTTACTGAAGGCAGGTTCATAGTAGAGTTCAACAGGAGCTGTACAAAACTGTATGCGCTTAAGTTTTGTAACAGAAAAAATGGCGCTCAGCTCTCTCCACGTACACATATACAGTACTTGCTGGGAATGACCCAAATGTTGTCATTAGTTGACTATGTTGTGGATATTAAAGCAAATGTACCATCAGGTACATTTGCTTTAAGTGTGGCATGTGAATACAATGTTGCTGGCGCAGGGAAGTCAGTGTTGTGGCCAGGTTCTAATGCATGGCGCCGGTCTATTACCGAGCACCCATCTGGGCTAAAGCACTAGATACAGCCAGCCCCAAATGGGAGGCGAGGGTTTCCTCCCACTGGGGGCCGGCCGACCTGCCTCCAGTGCTTCAGCCTGGCCGGTGCTCTGTGATAGACCGGCACCATGCCGCAGTTAAAAAAAAAAAAAAAAGGACTGCGGCATCAGCTTCCCCACGTCAGCTCTGTTCTATTCATATGCAATACTCAAAGCATATGATTTTTGTATTTAATTTTTAATACATTGCTTTTAATTTGTATTATAACTTAATTTAAATAGATGTATGTCGTCTCCCCCCCCCCCCCCCCCCCCGATAATCCTGCAGTTCCAAAAACAAATGTTGGTAGCAGCAGAGGGGCCCCCTATTGTTGCCATTCAACATAAATTGATGTGTAAACTATTATACGTATAAAGCAATGCATTTTAAAAATCATTCCACTCTTTATATTATAAGTACCATTAGAAGGTAAATGGGACCTTTGCCTGTCCATGCACATATACTCTGGCATCCCATTTTTACAGTTTGCTAACATTTGTGTGGCAGAGGGCAGAACTGTATTGTGAACCCAGCAGAAACAGTGACAACTATCTAATTATGTCTATATAGAATCAATATTTGCGTTGAACATTTTTCAGGTACAAGGAGTACTGTCATGTGATTTAACACTCTGTCTGTCTATCTATCTCATCTAACTATCTATCTCCCATCTATCTCATCAATGAAAAGTGAAAATGATGCTCCGGACAGATGAGTATATTCACATACATAAACACATAGCCCAACAATAGCAGCCTTTCATTACCATACATCCCAGCTCTAATTCATTAGTCATGTTAAATCTGTTCTCCCCCAAGTGAATTGACTGTAATGAGATGTACACTATGGTTGTAAGCAAAGTAAACACTTAAATGAAGTGCTTTTCCAGCATGCAGCAGTAGTGGAGCTTAGGGAGCAATAAACAAGCATAGAGCAGGCAATATTTACCCTGTGGGAGTAATCCGCACAGTGACCCTGTAACAAGAAAAAAAATAGGGCACATCCTTGTTAGGTCAATAATGGCATAGAAAGACATTTGCCGGAGCTGGAAGGCTCATATTTAAGGCTTACATGTATGTTGTTTATTAGTGATGAACGAATAGTATTCGATCGAAAAGCTACTCTATCGGATAGTATGATATTCACGCTATTCGATTGTGTTCGAATATTTAAACGATAATGCAGTAAAAATTCGATTCAAGGCGCATCTGCAACCTGTTAAGGGTAGCTTCACACATACCGTACCACAGTGGATTTTCTGCTGCAGATTTGACTAAATGACACAGCATTACATCCACACTGTCAAATCTGCTGCGGATCTGCTGCGGATACAGTATGGGTGAAGCTACCCTAAAGGAGCTGAACAGCTCTTTCATTGTATTATTTTTTTTTTAAAATTATATCCGGTATAAGGCTATGTTCCCACATCGTATTAGACCGGCCGTTCCGTGACCCGTCACGGAACGGCTGGTCTCTGCCCGGATCATCCTGGCCGGTACTTAAGTGCCCAGCTGGATGATCTTTCCGGCCACAGGGATCTGGAGCCCCTCGCTTCATTGTGTGAACTGACAGGGTTTCCTACGGCCGCAATTCATTAAATTGCAGCCGCAGAAAACTGTCAGTTATTTGCGGCAACGCTCGGGAATCCCGGCCGGAGCGTATACGATGTGTATACACTTCGGCCGGAATCCCATAGATGAATAAGCAATGTTCAACACTGCATAAAGTACAGCCGTTGTTGCCAATGGCAACAACGGACGTACTTTCACATAGTGTGAACATAGCCTTAAGCTGTATACTGTGATTGCGGGATAATACTTTTTACCGTGCTACTACTGATTTCTCAAGTCTGCGTCCTGTAAAGGAGTTGAACAGCTCTTTAATTTTATCATTGTAAAAAACAATTATATATTCGGCTGTATCCAGCTGTATACTGTGATTGCAGAATAATACCTGTTATCTTGCTACTACTGATACGTACGGAGGTGCATAGCGCTAGACCGAAACGTACACTTCTACTTTACGTTCGTAATTTGTTCGTGAATGTTCGGTGAACATGAACCGAACACAAACTTTTTTTTTTTTTTTTTGTTCGTGATCGGGATCAGAACCAAACATTGGGATGTTCACTCACCACTAGTGTTAGATGTACCTAGGCATATCGGGAACTATTCAAATAGAAATTCGAATTATCCAGTATTTCACTATTGGCTCATCTCTATTGTTTATTAAAAATAGCATTATTAAAAGAATGGGCATTAGTGAGGAATCTCTTCGGTGTGTTGTAGCTCGACCATATTCACTTTAGTTGAGCTGCAGTACCAGACACAGCCCAAGAGACATGTGGCTCTGTTTTTTTATCCAGGAAAACAACATTACCTCTTCCTCCATCACACTTTCTGGGCGTTAATGCCCAAGTAATTTTTTCCTGGGTGCCTTCCAAGTAGTATAACCTTTTCATTTCTCCATCAATATAGCTATATGAGGGCTTATTTGTTGTACTTTTTATTGGTAACATTTCAGAATATGTATGATTTTTAAAAAAAAAAAATGTTTTACCCTTTTTAGGGTAGTGACTAGCAAATTAATGTAATCATAGTATTTTTGAATGGTTTTTTTTTCCGCATTTTTTTTGCACTGTGGTGATAAAATAATGTTATTGTTCAGGTCGTAAGGGATGCAGCAATATCTATTAAGTAGTTTTTTTATGTTTTATTTAATAAAAAAAATCTGGAAAATATGGTGCCATATTTTCAAAGCCCTTTTGGTCACTTTTTACTCTATTCTTTTTGCTATGTGACAAAAAAACAGCAATTTCAGACTTCAGTATTTCATTGCATTATGCCATAGTGCAGGTAAAAATTGTTTAGATGCTGCAATTACTATTGATGGAGGCATCTTAACAGCTAAATGACCGGCATCAGAGTGATCTCTGATGTCGGTCATTACTAATGGGGGGGGGGGGGGGGCTCTCAACTTGGCATCATACTCCTTCATCTGATCTATGCAGTAGATGTACTGTATATTGTGGGTTGGGAAGAAATTAAAATGTGCCAGAGGTAGCCCACTATCCATGTTCTATGTCTGGTATTGCAGGGATATGTCTAGTATTCCAGTAAAAGTGAACTTAGATTGCAGTTTGACAGTGGGCCCCAAGATTATAAAAAGAAAAAAAACTTCCTTGTACATTAGAATATGCATATTAGTATATTAAGTAAATGGTAGAAAACTAGGGCATAGAGGTATCTTCATAAATGAAGCCCATAAGAGAGAAGGCTTCCTGTACACTATGGGGATCCTTTCACATCCCAGTGACCCAGTGATCCCAATTTCGTAAGTTGGGTTCTTAAAACATGAAAGGTCTACTATTAAAAGGAGATGGAAAAATAATAAATATGTCTCAGTTTTTCTAACCTACAGCACAACCCCTGGAGATATCATCTGTATTCTTTAGTCAGGAAGGATACTGTCTGAATTGTTGAGAGCAGCACCTAAGTTTACTTTCACCTTTTTGGTCAAAGAGCACTGGGTTTATCCTCTCACATTTGCCAAATTATCTCACAGCCAGATTCTTATTGAGCAAAACAGGATTGGTTAAAGAAAACATTGTCACAGATGAGACATCTTAGAAGTTGTAAGAACTCAAGGAGCAACTGTTATTCATTATCTATGATAATGGAGATGGTTATGTATAAGAGATTGTCCCATAAAGGTAATGTTCACCCTTAAACACCATAGTGTTTCTTTTATTTTTAAATAGGTCCAACAGTATGCATTTATAGTGATCAAAGCTGAGCTGATAACAAAGCTTTAAATCATCTGTACAGTCATACAGTTAGGACATTACTATCAATTTAGATAGAGACATGTCAAAAGTTCTGATCAGTCAAGGTCTGGGGATTCAGACCACTGATTGATAGAAAGCTCAGAGAGGAGCTTAGTTTTAAGATACATAGTTCTCTCCTTGGCTAGTTGCTCTCTTCAACTCTCTACAGGTGTTGGGTTTAATCATAAGAGTCCATTTCTGTAGTGGAACACTGAATTTGCAGTGAGCTGAGGTTTTGCTGAGCTGTTCTGGCTTGCTTTAGAAATTGGTGGGTTATCTACCAACCTAGACACTGGCAGATCAATATTGAAAATGGGGATGTTGAGTTCCCTATTAGAATGGAGCAGTGGATCAAGCATGCATTACGCTGTTCCATTCATTTTTTATAGGAGCAGCTGAAAACAGCAGAAAATTGTATCAATAGGGGATACCCATTTTGAGTTCACACTCATCTGAAAGGGCATATCAAGGAAATGTAAAAAGATGTGTGATTACTGCATTTTAAGCTTTTAATGATAATAACATTTTTTTTTTTTTTTTTGGCTATAGGTACTTTTAACTTTTTAAGTTAAAAATATAGCCTTTTTTAGGAGAATCATAGAGAGTAGACAAGTGATCAGGCGGCAATCACTGAATCCAGAAAATGGTCTTTTATTGTTAACACTAATCAAACATTCGTGGGAGACATAAAAGAGGCAGCGGTGTTCCACAATCGACGGCCTGTTTCGTGCAACTGGTGCTTCTACTGGCCTGATGCGCCAGTTGAGCAAAACGGGCTGTTGCCTGTGGAACGCCGCTGCCTCTTTCATGTCTCGCACAAATGTTTGATCGGTGTTAACAATAAAAGACCATTTTTTATAAGAATGGTTGCAAATAGTGTTCATGGACATTATTTGTGGCCATCATTATAAAATAATGTCTGTTATTTTAAAAACATTTTATACCCTAAAAAGACATTGTGGGAACATAGCCTTACAGTGATTTTTGTTACATTTAGTTTGATGCATTGAATTAAGTTCAATTCATCTAATACCAACTACTGCTTCTACTCTCTCCTATATAAAGTGAACATTTTGACAAAAGCAATTCTAGGTGGACACTCAACATTGGCACTTAACACTAAAAAGTAAGGATGGTATGAACCGAGTTCGGTTCGGGTTCGTATGAACCCGAACTCTCGGCAATGATTCCCGCTGTCAGACAGCGGGAATCCGATGCCGAGCGTTCGGGTTCATACGAACCCGAACCTCGGCGGGTTCAGACCATCCCTACTAAAAAGGTTTAGATAAAATAAATAAATACATAAATAATTTAAATTCTTACCTTCTCCCCTTTAGCACCTGCTCCACCCTAGGAAATGGAAAAAAAATGTTAATTTAAGAAATGAACCAATTTATACTACTAAAAGTTTTTTGCAGCGGTACACTTACTGGTTGTCCTTTTGGGCCAGGTGGACCCTGACAAAGAAAGCAAAATGCATTTTATTTAGATCAATTTGTGACAATTTGTAATTATTAAGCAAAGTCATGGGGGCTGGTTGCTATTTAAGAATATTGAGGGCTCCCTTTTTTACTAGTAGATATCGTATGCAAATAAAGGCCCTATTATACAAAGCGATTATCATCCGCATTCGGACGACATTGCCCGTTATGGTCAATAATCTCTTAGTATAATAGAACATGTTGAATCTTCAACGGTGAGGAGAGCAGTGATATTCTGCAGTAGCTCCGTGTAATAGCGCCACCAGCGAGCGGGCAACAAGGAGCAAGCAAGCGCTGATCTCCATGTAATAAGGGCTTAAGAATGTAACAGTAATGTTCAAGTTCTTTTCACACTGCCTCAGTAGTGGTTGTTTACTGATTGCACTATAAGGCTATGTTCACACTACGTGAGTGCCAAAGCAATTACGGCCATTGTTGCCAATTTGCAACAGCGGCCATGATTACTACGGTACTTACGTAGTGCTGCATCTAAGGGAATCCCTAGCGGCGCCACAAGAAACTGACGTGTCAGTTTTCTGTGGCCGCTATTCACTGAATAGCGGCCGCAGAAAACCCTATCAGTTCACACAATGGTGTGCAGCGGGGAATTCGGATGCGGCCACGCACGGATGCGCCCGCATCCAAATTCAGCGACAGTGAAGATCATCCAGCCGGTCTCTGACTCCTGTGACATAGCCAGATCTTGGAACGGCCAGTGTCTTACAACGTGTGAACATAGCCAGTGGCTTTGTGCACAATACGTACTTTTTTATGAAAAGAACAGCTGTTATTTTCAATTAAAACAATGGCGATTTTTTTCACAATGCAATGATTTGCATTGAAGTCAATGAAGTCACAATGTATTGAACAACGGCTGTTGTTTGGCTATGGTTGTCGAAATAATGTTCATGTCAATTATTTCTAGCCGTTGTCCATAGACTTCAATGCAATTTTTCATTTAAAACAATGGCCGTTGTTTGATATTCAAAACAAGTGGCGTTTATATGTAATGGGAAAATAGCCTTAAAGTAAGGTATACACTGAGGAATCCACTTCTAGGTATATATTGGATGGACATTACAAGAGACTGTGTGAAAAGGGCCTTCCAACACTTTGCATCAGTTCTATAAATAAGAAGCAGCTACTCTGTATATATTTATATCATGTGTAATGGATAAATTACTTGTCATGATTTCAACTCATCAGTATAGGAAATATTTACAATTTAAAATAAATCAATCATTGGTAGATGACAGGAACAGGAAAAGAGCAATAATGGCTGTTCATTTGGAAACCACATTTTGTCAAATAATTATGTTTAGTGTGTTAATATGGGATCATTGATACACAAAGCTACAGCCCAAGACTACTGAGTGATACATTGCTGACTGCCAAATATTAAGTAAAGATGTGCTTTCAACAAATGGACCACTATTACTTGCTCTGTATCTTACACTAGCAGATTGTACTGTATAAACAAATGAACACAAATTGTAACTATTTGTGGGTCATATTAGCTCAATCACAAGTTCCATGCTTCTGTTTAGCACTTATATAAATATACATTTCACAGTGTGATTTAGGCTAGGAACACTGGAATGCCATTATAGATAATTGGTTGATTTAACCTTTCCTTGTTGGTAGACATAACAATACCTGTCTACTGCTTCACTCTGAACGTGCGCCATATTGGGAAACTAAGTGATACACAAGATGGCCCCCCTGATAACAGGGTATCCTAAATCAATCACAGTAATCAGCAGTGATATGGAAGGAATAAAGTCCTCCTATATTAAAACAAATGTACCATCAGTACATTTGCTTCAAGTTTTGCAGATAGATAGAACAGCGCCAGAGCGGGGAAGCCGATGCCGCTGTCCTTTTTTGAACTGCCGCACTAGACCCACATAGATTAAAGAAGAAGTCCGGGGTCAGACTTTTTTTCAATAGGAGGTGGTTAAACATAATAATATGCACCTATCGCCATAGCTCCAGCGCAGGGGTGCGTTGTCCCCCGATCTAGTTGCCGATTTCCTGGCCACTTTCTGGTCTGAGCGGGGACCTGGGTTAGGGACATGTCAGCCCCACTCAGCCACTGTCTGGCAGAGCGTCTGACACGTCCCGACCCTGGCCCTGCTCAGACCACAAAGCAGCCAGGTGACAGAGGACCCCTGCGCTGGAGCTGGGGAGGTAGGCGCATGTTGTTATGTTCAGCCACCTCCTCCCGGCTCTTTTGAAAAAAATGTCTGACCCCAAACTTCTTATTCAACTTTGATGCTTTGATGTAGACCTCTACTTAAAGAACTAAACCCATAATAAGCCTAATTGTGTGTCAAACTGCTAGGACCCCCACCAATCCTGAGAATGGGGGGAAATTCTGAAATGCTTGGAAGATTCAAAGAAAATGGTAGAAACATTGACTGTGCATGCGTGTTGTGCTCCGTTCATTCCAGGGGACATTTTACCTCCTCTTGATTGTTGCAGTCAAAGCACTAGGGCCCCACCAATCTGCTTATCACCTATTCTATTGACGCGGATCAACTTCTTAAAACAGGAATTTCTTCAATAGCAAAGTTTACATGGCATGACAAGTCCATGGTGTTCTTACATAGTCTGATAGATGAAATTTTACCTTTTTAGCGCATAAAATGGCATTGCCTGATTGCACCTCATTAAAAAAAAACTTCTCATGGGAAGCACCAGTTTAAAAAAGAATATAGTGCCTCACACATTCATTGCCTCCAGTTACATAGCTACATAGTTTCATTTACTCCTTGTCTCAATCTCTAGAGTCAGGATACGTGACTTCCATTTGCATAAAACATTATTAGGATTAAAATCTCTGGACAAGAATATTTCTTCCTGTCTCATGTTATCTATCCAGCATTGTTTATGTGACCTATAATAAAACCTGAAATTTCCACTAGTGTCCTGAAGAGCAGTGGGTGACATCAAGAAACACTTAGAACACAGTTTGTATATCTGGAATGGATATACACATTGCACATTGTGTTACCACCACTTCCTTGTTCTACTATTTAAAATAGAATTATCACCTCCTGTCCTTAAGGGTTCTCTGAACAATCCCAAAAAGAGGCAGCCTGATAAACAACACTTCAAGACAAGATGTGTAAATGTGTCATTTTTAGAATCATTAAGTCTAGCCAAACATGGGTGTAAGAATGGTCTATGTGTCATATTTGATATATTACTCTTTCCGAGGAAGTGGGAGAAGTCGTACACATTCCTTTGTTTTACCTTTCAAAAGGGCAAAACATGTTGTAGGACAGTATCTGAGAAGTGCTATTTCTTTTTGGTTATCAGTCTTAAAGATCTCAATTCACAATTTACATGTCTATGAAATGATAACGTATCACAGCTCCTGTTGGCTAAACAATAATTCATGACAATATGCCAGGTGTGCAGACTATCTCAAGAGTGGAGACTGCAGGCAGCAGCTTTCCCAAGTCTAGGATCTCGAGTTGCACTAGTGGGACAAAAGGGCCACACAATGGACAGTAGATCATGCAAGCTGTCAACCAGACGAAATGTGTCCAATCTTGAGATTGTAACCTGTTATGCTGCGTTTACACGTAACGATTATTGTGCGAATTTGCGCGATAACGATCAAATTTGAACGATAATCTTCTGTGTAAACGCAGCCAACGATCAAACGACCAGCGAGAAATCATTCATTTTGATCTTTGAACATGTTCTCAAATCGTCTTTGATCGTTCACAAAAAATTTGCAGATCGTTTCGTGTGAACAGTCATTCGCCAATTTAACCAATGTGTGAGATAGGCTTAAGCGATCGCGAAACGATCGCAAAACAAATTTTCCGTACGATATATCATAGAGTCTAAACGCTGATCGTTATGAAAAAAAATCGTTACTCCGACATCGTTAATCGTACGATCGGGCGAATTATCGTTCCGTGTAAACGTAGCATTAGAGTCATTGATCCAATCAATTCAAAAAGTTTCATACACTGAAATGAATTACTCAAAGCTGACAAGAGAAGTGATGACTGTGATACTATGTAAAGCAGTCAAGGTAAGATGTGAACATTTGGTATAGATTGGCCCTGACCATCAGGTTTTAGAAACAGCTTTCAATCCATGAGAGATGAAAACTGATTCTATTATCCAACATTTCCTTTTGTTTTTAAACTTAGTCTTTATAACGTTCATCTCATGAATGCCAAGTCTAGATACAGGTTTTTAGATCTATAGTAGGGATATACAGTAGATAAAACATGGAGTTTTTGCAGACAGCTGATATCTGATAAGTTGATAAGTTAATACAGTCTAAAGTAATCCTATGGGCTACGTTGACATGACTTTTTTCTTTCCATTGTTCATTTTTTAAAATTACTTCTGTTATTTTGCATTATGGGTGCCCCGGGATTTAAAATGGGTGTGGTTCTTTTTTTATCAGCCATTACGGCTGATAATCACTTTGAGTAATAAAAGGCAATGATCAGCCGATGTGCACATAGTCGACTGATCTTTGTCTTGTAACGTCTCTCAACATGTTGAAAGACGAACAACAATAGCAATGATCTACTGCAACAGGAGCTCCACAGAAGCAGGCGAGCGCTGACAGCTTGCTCCCGGAGATCACCCTATGTAATAGGGGCTTAGGAATAATGTCCGTTTTTTGCAAAAAAAGTCTGTGAGTAATGGTCAGGAACAATAATTTGACATCCTTGCAAACAATGTCCGTTATTTAATACACTATGGGGGAGATTTATCAAACTGGTGTAAAGTAGAATTGTCTTAGTTGCCCCTAGCAACCAGATTCCACTTTTCATTCCTCACAGACTCTTAGAAAAATGAAAGGTGTAATCTGATTGGTTGCTAGGGGCAACTAAGGCCGTCATTCCATTGACTTCAATGCATTCCCTTGACTTCAATTACAATTTGGTAATAACAGACGTTATTTTAAAAAAAGAAAAAGCAGACTCCTTTTCTCTTTTTTTACTCAGTGTGAACATAGCCATGGGCAAGAATATTGCTCATAGAAATGTATACGCCAGACTGAATGAAGCACCAGACCTGTCTATTCCATGTTCAGTTCATTAATTTCAGCTAAAACAATGTAAGTTTTAGGCTATGTTCACACTATGTAAAAGTACGGCCGTTGTTGCAATGGCCGTATTTTGTGCTGTGTGGACATAGCCTTATCTTCTGTGGGATCCCGGCCGGAGCGTATACGCATTGCATACGCTCTGGCCGGGATCCCGTACGGGGCCGCAAATAACTGACATGTCAGTTTTTTGTGACCGCAATTCAATGAATTACGCCCGTAGGAACCCAGGTCAGTTCACACGATGAAGCGAGGGGCTCCGACCGCTTGCTTCATCGTGTGCTGTGGGAGGTTCTGATGTGGGCGCACGCTGATGCACCCGCATCAGAACACTACAGCCAGAAAGATCATCCGGCCGGTACTACAGTACCGGCGGGATGATCCGGGCAGAGACTGGCTGTTCCTTACGTAGTGTGAACATAGCCTAAATTGACAACTTTCTCTCATGCTCCCTGACAACATAATAATGAAACCTTTCTAACAAATATGGCCTGTCCAAAATGGGCGGCAGAATGAATAAGGGTGGGTTCAGACTGAGGAATTCTCGCGGATAAATTCCGTGGAATTCCATCGCCTGTATGCGCTCACGGCCACGCCCCTCTCCGCCCGTGCCATAAACACCATTCAATGCATAGGCAGATTCCGCCGAAAGAATTGACACGTCAATTCTTTCGGCGGAATGCGGAATCAGCCGGCCCATAGAATGGTGTCTATGGAGCTGGCGGAAAGGCATGCGGCCGTGCGCGGGTACAGCTGACGGAATTCCGCAGAATATATCCGCGAGAATTCCTCAGTGTGAACCCATCCTAGGCATGGAAACAAACACCTCATTTTAACCCCATCAATTCTACCTGGCCTGTATCTTCACTGAAGAGGTGTTTCCGCAATTTTGCTCCTCACTGCCTTTTGCTCTTAGATACTGATGGTGGATATATTTTATACTGACCAATTATTAGGGTGGCTGTCCTCATAAAACACCTTAGCAGATCCTGTAAATACTGTTTCGTCTTTAATACAGAGTCCGCTATGTGTTAATGGCTTTGTTTGAAGCTGAATGGACAGACTTGCAGAGGTGTCTGGGAACAGAATGATTTCATTTACAGCTGTTAACTGAACCTGGGTTATAAAAGCCCACAATCCTCATAAATGGCGAAATCTGGGCCATTTGAATTGTTATTAGAGGACCCTGAGAGCACCACGCTGTAAAGAAATTACAGCCCCAAATATGGATTATAATGGAAATTTTATGTGCTTAGGACAGATTCATTAAAGGGACCATTACTAGAGGAATTTGAGCGCAATAATTATTTATTGTGCGACCGGAACAGTGACATCATCCCAGCAGTGGGAGTCTTCATGCAATATATATCACACAGGGCACTTAATGCTAACCAGAACCACAATATGGAAATACAGATTTGTGGTAATAATAGGTCATTACCATTACACAATGTATAGGGCCTTTTAGTATATTGGTTCTTAGGGCGGGTTATTAGGTGTCACACATGGAAAACATTTTTCAGGAAATTTTGATAAAAAAAACTAAGTACATCTGTAAATCAGATGTATTTTATATTCTTGCATAGGTACCGTAACTGTGGACTCACTCATAATATTATGGTGAGAGATCACTATGGATTACCCATTTGATGCAATTGTCAAATTATACAGCTAATGTTTTTAGGGAAAAAAAAGTAAATTTTTCACTAATCCTGGATAATCACTTTAAATTGTTAAAATATAGAACAATTTAACAAAACTTCAAAAACGAGGATGAACGTAGACATATTGGATCTTGCTAAATTTCAAAATTCGAAATAGCAGAATTGCCACCAAACAACAACAATAACAATTTGTATGTACTGTATATAGCGCTAACAGTTTCCACAGCACTTTACAATAGTTGCCGGCCTGTTCAAATTCTAGACAGTCTATAAAAAATGAGGTCATTTGGGGTCCTCACGATAGCTGTGAAGGCTGTGTGCCACACATGACATTCTAAACTGGCCCATAATGACCTCATTTTTCATGAACTGTCAGTGAAAAATAACAGAAAGGTCAGCACCTATGACCAAAGTAAAAAAGTAGAGGGCACATAAGGCTATACAACTATTACTTTATATTGTCAGAATTACCAAACCAATTATTATATTTATAGCTTTGTTGGCACAAATCTATACAGGAAAGTTTGTCTGTGGGGACGATGGCATATGGTCTATAATTCAATACTTAAATTGAGCTCTAGTGTATGCTGCACTGTACCAGTCTTTACCCATACTATATGTACCATACTGTTTGCCACCTGTAATTGATGTACTGTACTGCTATCTGTACTACATGTACAGATCTTTATTTGTTCTATACTGCTATATCGTTTACATATATAATATTACAGGCTATCTGCATTAAGAGTACTTTACTGCTTTCTACATTCACTACATGAATTATAGAGCTCTCTACATCCGTAAATACTCTAAACTCCTCTCTACCTGTGTTACATGCTCTGTACTGCTTTCTTCTTGTGACACATATACTGCTCTCAGTCTATGCTACATGCTCTGTGCTGCTCTCTACCAGTGTTACATGTTCTGTGCTGCTCTCTACCAGTTACATGCTCTATGCTGCTCTCTACATGCACTCTACTGCTCTCTACCAGTGTTACATGCTCTATGCTGCTCTTTACATGCACTCTACTGCTCTCTACCAGTGTTACATGCACTGTATTGCCATCTACCTGTACTGTATATAGAATACTGTACTATGGTACAAACTACTGTATAGCATCTGCTTGTACTACTGTACAGGTACAGGACTTTATTTCTTTTAATTATCTTCTTATTTATTAACATTTCATTTTTTTTTCACTCTTAGGCTATGTTTACACTACGTATAAGTACGGCCGTTGTTGCCATCGGTAACAACGGCCGTACTTTGTGCAGAGTGTAACATAGCCTATACAGCTATGGGATCCCGTCCGGAGCGGGTACATATCGTATGCGCTCCGACCAGGGTCCTGCACGGGGCGGCAAATAACTGACATGTAGGAAACACTGTCAGTTCACACAGTAAAGCGAGCGGCTCCGGCCGCTCGCTTCACTGTGTGCTATGGGAAACTCTGATGTGGGTGCGCGCTGATGCTCCCGCATCAGAGCTCTGCGGCCATGTGAACATAACCTAATATTTTATTTTGACATTTTGAGTCTTATAGAGTTATATTATGTTACAATATTTTCAAGGTGATCTTTCTGGAATGAATATTGTAACTTTAGATACCACTCAAAATACACAGGGGTGTTCTATTCTTCTTAAATCAACAATTTTTACAGACTTACCATGTCACCCTTTTCCCCTTTTTGCCCAGGATGACCCTATAATGTGAAGAACATAAAATAATGAGTAGGTGGCATGGGGAAATATATGGCTTGTAACACAATCTTTCACAACAACTAACTCTACAATTACAAATACATGTAACTTAGTGAGATGGGGGTATTACTTTGTGCAGATCTCATAGTCACCGGGTGGTATAGCCCTTAATAATGAGTTTGTTTATTTTACCCTCACTCAATTGGCTAGAATACAATTGGCGTCCTGTGTGCTCTCTTGCTGACCTTGTCACTTGAGTTATTAGTACTGAGTTATGCAGCTTATTTATGGAGTGACAACATATAGCTGAGAGCTGCACAAAAGGTATAAAATGCTTTGTTAACATCACAAGAAGGGCAATAAATATTGACCAGGACTGACCTGCCATGTACCCAGGAGGTGTTAGATGAAATGTTTCTCTTTTGTATGCATCATTTCTAACTCCATGCAAAGTGTCAAGCATTAAGATGCAAAAACATTAGTACACCATATATAATACTGCAAGACGAGACCTGGTCTGCCTAGAAGCAGCCATGCAAATGGTTCCGACTCTGCTATGCAAGATGGTTAGAATTGTTCTCAACAAACAACTCGGAGAACACAAGATGCCACAGTCATGGTGCTAATTCTAGAGAGGAATTTCATACTCACTAAGCGACCCCATTACACAAGTGACATTTTTTGGATACCCAATACTTGCAGCAATAACCTTGGGGGTATATTTCCATCATAAAAGTTACTGTAGAAAGGTGGGAAGTTTGGGAAAAGGATTTCCCACAAACTAGGGCTATTGCTGCCCCAAATGACTAGTATCAGATTCTCCATATACTAGCTAAGCAGTTAGTCACTTACAGGCTTGCCGTCTAATCCTATTGGGCCCTGAAATACAAATAAAAGATAAGTATGAACACTTAACAATCTCACCATTTATGTGCCATATACATGGGAGTTGTTCTGTGTACCCAGAAGATGTCACATAAGCATTATTGCTGAATATTAACCCAAAAACAACCACATTCATGAACTCATAACCTGTGCTGAACAAAGTGCCAATGACATTACCATTGGAATTACAAGATAACAGTTTTAATACATTACATTTAAAGGGCTTGTCAGAATTACAAAATAGAGTTTTTTTTTTGGTTTTTTTTCAAGAAACAGTGCTATTCTTGTCCATAGGATTTGTTGTCTGGTATTGGTATTGTATTGTACAACTACTGAAAAACTGCAATCGTAACTCAGCCATTCACAAATGTGCCACTAATTTTGAAAAAGCAACTGTTTTCTTTTCTAAACTTGTCATAGGGTTGAGTTATATGTTTTTTTTTTTACTGCAAAAAACATACTGCTCCGACAGCATGCAACAGAACACACTGGGGTGACTTCTGTTGCCACTGAGTTTCATTGTTGGAAGAAATAAAAAATCACAAGTCTGGTCACAGTCATGCATTTGCAATGTACATCAGTGGCATGCAGCCTTTGGTGGGTTGCCATTGTGAGGAATAGCATAGCAACATTCCATACAACAGATAAAAGGAATACCAACTTATGCCAACTCAACAGAGGCAGTCTTTAGGCTTCAGTCAGTCAGTGGGGGCTTATGTATAAGTGTCATCTAAGGTATATCACCTTCATCTGTATATAGTTTTTTTCCCCCACAAAAAAAGCCTGTATACAGAAGTACTGTACACTGCTTTTTCAGCAGCAACAGGGTAAAACTACATACTGTTGGTGTACAGTTGTATCTTGTGGTAGCAATAGGTTAAAATAAAACTCTTTTTAATGAGATTTTTAAAGCTTAGCAATGAGTAATACATAAAAAACACAACAAATAAATAAATTAAAGAGCATAAGAATGAAATAACACATTCAGTTACTTAAGTAATGTATTAAACTGTGATCATTCTCAATGAAAATGGTGAAACCAATGGCCAGCACATTAAGGTGTTACCTCAAGCAAATAAAGTTGGCTTAATTTTTTCTCTCTCAATGCAACCATGCAATCATAACAATGAATCTATCAGGAGTTATGTAGAGTTATGTAAAAATACATATAAAACGCTAATGCTGTTCATATCAACCACTCGAGGTTAGAAAACTTGAGCAAGTATTGAATCTGTTGCCATGTGTGAAATAAGATATGTTCCTACTGCACAATATTTCCTTGAAAAATTAAGAAGTCACATCAGCTTCATGTTTGTGCCGTTATAACATGGGAAATGTCAATCATTTATTAGTTAATATTAATAAATTTGAAAAGATATCCTGAAGATGTCATTTCTGTATTCAGTATTTATAGCTTGCTCATACCTCAGAGGCCTTAAATGCACTTTAACCCCTTAGTGATAGTTGATTTAAGTCATAAAAAAAAAATGTCTAATTTGTTTTATTGTATTAATTCTGACTTAAGTAATAACTTACGGGGAATCCAGGAAAACCTCTTGTTCCAGGCTGGCCCTGTAAATAGAAGTGAGATATTAGGCTATATCCAATCCAACTGAATTACATTACACCTTGTAAATTTTGTCTTTGATTGAATCATAGGTTCATAAATTTTACAGATTTGATGCCGAGCTGATATTTAGAAAAGCTAACTGTTATATATACAAAGCATTACTATTACCCCCTGTAATATGGTCCAGAGCAGCATTCACAATTCTGTGACATTTACAGCTGAAATCTCCTCATTCCTCTCTGGTATACAGTATATGTTTATACTGTATCTCCGAAAATTAATACGAACACATCATGATAAGGATATGTTAAAACAATTGTAAAATAAATACATCTACACTACTAATATAAATTGTGGTCATTTGCAGCATTTTACGTATGTTACACATCTCTTTCTGTGGATGGGGTGTTCTTTCTGAGTAAACATTCTGTCCAATAGTTATTAAAATGCCGTCAGCCTGATTACTTGCCGAATCTATTTATTATTGTTACTGTTGTTAACCTTTATTCCATGGACTGCAGTAAACACTAGCAGCATCCCCCATGAAGAAGACAGGGCTAATGGCTCACAGGCTGTGTATACATTTCTGTTAGTAATCCTCATTAGAACCATTTGTCATGCATTAACTGCTCTTAAATGCTGAATTCAAGGCAAATGGTGGGAGATCAAATCACGGGGAGGAGGATCCTTCTATGTACTTGGCAAACATTCCAATACCAAACTCCATTCCATATAATAGTTTCTATTGACAACTTAAAGGGGGTTTCCCTTTATCATTTCTATGTAAATGATAAACTGGTGATGATCTGACTGCTGGGACCAACATCAAACATGAGAAAAGGGGTCTAGAGTGTTCCTGTCTGGGGAGAACAGTTGACTAAACTTCTGTCCCTCGGCTCAAGCTTTGACTCTCAACCACAACTACTTCTCCCTGCAGATTTTTTGCTTGTCCTTACTAGAAAACAATAGACCTCAACACCAGCACGGCACAGTTTGGCCCTACCAGGTTCAAAGGTGCCACTACTAGGCATACGCCAACATCACCTCTAAAGCAAATTAACACATTTAAAACCAGCAGAAAGTTTATCAATAAGCTACATGACAGAAAAAGAGGCATCACTATGAGCAAACCAGATTTGTTTTAGAGCTCTTGCTCTATCCATGTTTTCCAGGCATTTTCAGGGCTTTTTCCTCAGCACTTAGCCGGCAGCCTGAGGGATAGGAGTGAAGATCAGTTTTGCTTCGTACAAAGCTAAACTAATCTGGATCGCTCATCTTTGGACATGTGTCAGGAACAGTTTGACTTGGCTATGTAATAATAAGGGGGCTCTAGTTATTTTTTCCCACCCCTGTATTCTCTCTGGCAGCCCCACATTGATTAAACAGAGCAGCATAGTCATCCTTGCAGCAAGCATTTCATTTTACTGCAGTGCCACCAAAGTTCTCATACTAAACTCCCATTGAAATCAATGTGCTATCCATGTACAACAAAATGTTTTCCATGTACTCTTATATTCTTATATACTTATATTCCCTCTTTCTTTTTTTTTGATAATAGGTGAGGAATCCCCTTTAAATAAACTCAGAATCCCCTAGTAAAGTGTTCAAGAATGGCTTTCTAAACCAGTCAACCCCTTTAAGGATGTTTACTGAAGCTATTTGAGTCTTCCATGTATTATATGTCATTATCCCTATTTTCAGGACTCCCTCAAGAAGGATTCAAGGCTCTACTGTTAATAAATACAAGGAGAAAAAAAAAACCTGGACCCAATTTTGACTAGATTTGCCCTAGTTCTTCATGAGTTCCATGTTGTGATAATGACAGCACAGTATGCTTGTTCCTTTGAGCTTCTTACTTAAAGTATGACTTCATCTGCGTTTCAGAGTATCTTAAGCCATTTTCTCCTGTTAGCATTTACACTCATCTAAACCCTCTTTTCAGAGATTCCCGAAAACTGATTTTTCCAAATAATGAGTCACAGAAAATTACTATATAGTCAACCATATATCTAAAACAGAATTTCAATATGATATACTGTATCTACTAGGTCTGATGTATTTATACTGTATTAACCTCCCTGAGTACATACTGATATCTAAATAAAATTAATAGCTGCTGGTCCAGGCTGGCCTGCAGCCAAAAACAACATATAAATCTTCAATTTACTACCAATATAATTTCTATTCTATTCTAAACTGACATACAGTAAATCACATAATAAATAAAGATCTGATGGTTCCTACACAAAATATGCTAAATGATCATGTTTGCAAGACCCACGGCACTGGAGGAAGCCAGGGAAGAACTGTAAACTATTCTTATTTTCCTGCTTAGGTAGAAAGTGCATGCCTTAATAAAGCATGGAACAACTTATTGTCCTTAGGTTCAACTGCACGGAAGCTTCACTAACAGGCCTGAAAGTGTGGAGGGCTTCCTCTGGGATTTGCTGCCGACTGTTCACAATACAAGCATTATTCACACAGGTTTGCAAACTAATATCTTAATGGTCTTGTGTCTTGCCCTTGAGGCAGTTGTATTTTCTGTCACATCTCCAAGAGAGAACAGCCCGATCCAATTATGGAACGCATATTTTGTGATTTCAAGTTAGATATTATGTCTAAGGAGCACTATGGAAAGCATTATACATAAGACTCCTTACTAAGCACGATTAAAGATATAAGTCTAACATTACGACAAAATATATTGATAAGTCCTTATACTGCATGTTTAATGTGTTGTATCCTGTATGGAGGGCTAGCTCTTAAAAGCCCAACTTCTGAAGTTCCTATGGACCACTGTTGCCCTTGACAAAACTTCCTTCCTTGCACTCGGACAGTTAGCTTTGTCTAGTGGATTTTGCATTAATCCCAAAACCAGTCCACACCAACTCCGGCATATTTGTTACTTGTTAAATAGTTACAATTGGGATGTGGGCATTGATGTGGATGGTTATTTGTATTAAGGAGAAACAATCTTTGAAACTCGTTTTCATGCACCACCCCCTCAGACCCCACAAAGTTTAACACCTTGAATGAAGTTATTAGGAAGGGTGGGATTAGACATCTTGTATTACTACACATGTAACACTATTTCAAAACCAGATGTTGTCTCTAGTCTGGCTGTCTGAGACTCCTACTTGTGATTCCATGATGACGTAGGATTTCATGATTCCAATAGAACTGGCTCATGAGAACAAAGAAACGAGCACTTACCAAGTAGCGTGAAGTCTTTTCTTTATTCCATAACTTCGTTCATAACAAAACCTGCTGGGAGAGGGAGCATGGTCTCAGGGTCCACCGCAACGCACGTTTCGTGTTGCAGTAACACTTTGTCAAACTGAACTTCAGCTTGACAAAGTGTTATGGCAACACGAAACATGCATCGCGGTGGACGCTGAGACCATGCTCCCTCTCCCAGCAGGTTTTGTTTTGAACCAAGTTATGGGATAAAGAAAAGACTTCAAGCTACTTGGTGAATGGTCGTCTCTTTGTTCTCATTAATGTGCTGGATTTATGTATGGTTTTAGATGCGAGCACCACGTAAGCGTTTCAGCAGTGTCCAAGCTACCGATTTGCAGGTATAGATATTACCTCTGGGTTCAGTAGTGCCGGATCTTATACTGTTTTCCTTGTCTTTTTTATGTGATTGCAGATTTGGGTAGATCAATGCACCTCACAGGAACAACCACTCGCACCTTGTTTAGAGTATAGGGACTCTTTCATATGGCTGTAGTGCATCAGTATTTATAAGCAAAGATGAGCAGTGGGTCCGAAAAATAAAGTATGTGCAATTAATTCCACTATAATTTTTTTCTTTGTCTTTGCTCTACTCCTAATTTTGGCTTACAAATACTGATATAAAACTGACTAAAGCTGTTTATTAAGTAATAAAATCATGTTTTCTTACTATGTTTGAGTTTAAGAGGCTTTGCTGAGCTGCAGCATTCATGACCTCTCCCTCCTCCACCCCTCCATGTTCTACATGGGTCATATACAAGGGTCACTGCTCAAAGCCAAACCCTGTACATCAATCATGCAGGTTAGGGAAGTGTGGTACCGGGGGGGGGGGGGGGGGGGGGGGGGGGGGGGGGGGGGGGGATGGGGGGGTTGGGGTATGGGCTGGGGAGGCATGCATGCTGTTAATTTCTTAACTGTTCAGACTTTTAGTCAGAGACAGGTACATTTTGGCTTGTCTTCCTATCAGCCATGTCTGCAGATTTTAGCATGATATAGAAGAAACAGATTCACTTCAAGTTATGTTAGGAGTACAACTTTATAGAGAAAGCGGAGAGAAGATGTTGCATTACAGGACTCTACTGGTCCCCTTTTCAAGCATTTGAACTATATACGGAAATTAGAAGCATGCCAATTACTGATAAAGAATTGCAAATGAGAAAACTCTTGTTGGTGCTTGGTGTAGTAATGCTTTGCAGAACCTAGAGACTTACAGGAGGGCCACGGGGTCCTATAACAGACATGCCCAGTTCCCCTGGGGCTCCCTGCAGAAAGACAGCAGACAGAAAGAATAGGAATGAGACAACACAGAAGAGCAGACAGTCAAGTAACATAAAGAGGGCAGAGAATAGTAATAAGTAGATACAGGGAGAAAACACAGAGTAATTAAGATTGTGACTTGGTTTTCATGAGATTAGTTTTCTCTCTTTAAGAAAATGAACATGTGAAAGACCATTGTAATAAGTGGCCTTGAATATATACTAATAGATTTTATGTAGCATCCAGTTCACCTAATCTAGTGAATGAGAAACTTTCCATGATACAATATTAGTAAGGCTGTGCTCCATTTACAAGTGTGAAAAGTCTTATAGAAAGGCTGAAAAATTCCTTGCTGTTGCCCTGCACCTCCGCACATCCATCGACAGACTAAGGCTCTATTAGTCTTTGAGGCAACCACCAAATTTTTTTCATGAACAAAACACAAACCCGATGCAAAGCTGCATATCTCTTTAGACTACAGATAACTAGCAATATTTCAGTCTACAGCCATTATATTGGCTCAGTATAATGTCCCCTTAACAGTGTTCTTTTGGCAAGAATTTACTATCATACTAACAAATAAGACCTATGATGTGCTATACCATTTATCTGCACTCCAATGGAAAGAGCCCCAGAAGGTTTGTAGAGCATCGCACGGAATGTCCGTATGATTGGGTGACAATGCTAAACTAGCAGAGAACACAGATTCTTTCATAGACCCCGTGGCAACATGTGCACAATACAAACTATCACAGTCAATCTGAACATCTGACAGTATTTCCATGGGATGTAAGCTAATGCTTGCTCAATGGCAGTCAATGACAGGGGTCACATCTGTAATCTCTCATACATTTTCATTCTGGCACTTAGAAACCTGAAAACAGAACTGGCTGTATATAAAGGGAAGCATTCCATAGACTGAGCAGGGAAGACATCATCAGGATGTGGTTTCACAGATTTATCATCTAAGACAAACCATACTGCTTTAGAATGAAGTGCAAGCAATAAAAGTCTGGATCTGAACACACTAAAGGCACAGGATTAGGAGAAACCAGTTTATCGTAAATGCAATTTTCTTTTACATTACTAATTACATGGATCATTGGTTTTATTTAGATTTAGTCTACATATAAAGTTCAATAACAGTGTTTTAATAATCTTATGGTTGAACATGAGCTACATCTACATATAGACATAGACAGTAGAGAACCTCTGTACATTGACATTACATGAGTCCTTTACTTTCCAAAAGAGAATCAGCTCAGAGCAAAGTGTCCCTACTCCCTATATACCCTATATACCAGCTCCATGTGTGCAACCACCAGAATAGCAAGATTAGCAGCTGCTATGGGGTCAAGCAACTAAGAGGAACTATCTCCACTCATGGTGATAACTGTGGATTGTCTTTATGGCGCTCTATGTTTATTCCTTATATCCGTGGTAAACTCCCTTTTGCTTTTCTAGTACATCCTGTCTCTACTAGTCCTGTAGACAGGAGGATACACTTTCATTCCAAGGGTTGTAGATTTATAAGCTGATGGACTGCTCAATGGTCTATTAATCTGTGCATATAGCTGTGTGTGCTGTATATATGATCTATGTTGATTGTATGCAGTTCTACATACAGGAGTTGCCACTAGGTGCCCCTCTTGTTCTAAGAATCAGGAGGCAATAATGCAATAGGCTGCGGAACAGAAAGAAAAGGCTACTTTGTGATGAAAACTATATAGAGTGCAGATGTTAGTTTACACCAAGGGAGAGCCTAAAGCTAACTGAGGTGTGTGTGAATTCGGTGCTGTGCTGCACCTGCCGTACGAGAGAGTGTGTGAGAGGAGACCGCCTTTGGAGGGTCAGTGAGAAGTGTTGTTGGCCTGTATATTGCATGTAGGGTAACAGCTCTTGAGGTTGTCTTGTATTACTGGTGTTTGATGGTAAAATCCAACCAACAGAAACACCTGCATAGAGTTTGGATATTGTTTGTCTGTTTGTTAAGGTTACCTCTGACATGCTTATTAGCTCTAGTGTGAATGTCTTAGGTACGGAGTTTAGATTTTAACGCCCACTAGGGACAAGGACTGATGTGAGTGATCATCTCTGTACAATGCCGCTGGTGATGTAGGTGCTATATAAGCAGACAAACCGTTTACAGTTGTATAGATTTTATCAAGAAAATTATGTTGAATGGCAAGACTAAACTTTAGTACACTACTGTATCCAGCCATGTTATTCAAAGCAATTTGTCTGTATGTTCTACTAGCTTATAAGGGTACTGTAGAATTAGTGTTCTGCCCCTAGCTAGACCTTCATCTACATGAGCACCAATGGGTCAATGTATATTTAATATGGTGCTTATTGCGTTTGTTATACAAGAGAGAAGTCATTTGTAGGCTTAATTGACCTCTAAGTAAGGATGTAAGTTTATATATAGCCAGATCTGGTAGTTGGAAGATACAGCTGCACAATAACTCTAAGCCAAGTCCTTTCAATGAAAACCAAAAAACATTTACATGTTTGTAGACTGTTTACCATTTCCTAAATGTGTCAACACATGTTAGTGTTCAGTGACATTCATCCATGCCAGTAAGAGAGTGGCCGGGGCTATGTTCCTTTCTCCAAAATAACCTTCCTTTCCAGGAACACAGAATGATTCAGTTTGGTTACATATCATATCTGACTAGAGAGACAGCTGTACCACAATACTATGATGTTTCGCTGAATAATGTAATGAGAATAGACATGTGCTCATGGATGTGTAGTCATCACTCACACGTATTAGTTTAGGTCACTTATCAACGAGAAGGCTCTTTACGCTGCTTATTTATACTATTTGCCTCAAGATTTTCCCCCAAAATAATACAACCAATTTCACTACTGCATGTGTACAGAATAAACTGACAACATATAAGTAACATACTTACACTTAAAGGGAACCTGTTATCACTGCCATGCTGCCTAAATGATCAGCCATCGTGATGGTGCCTGGTACCTTCCACTCGCCCTACCAGCCTTGGTTTATAGATCTTCTCATACCCAAAGAAGAAGAAATCTATTAAACAAGACTGGTGACTGCTTGGGACTGCCCCAATGACGGGTCATTAAGGTAACATAAAAGAAGTGATATCATGTTCCCTTAAAACAGCAAAAATTCCACTGTATGAATAGGTTTTTCCCATATATAAGTGGGGCACCTCTTATAATATAAATGTAATACACAGATAAAGTAGAGTAAGGCAGTTAACATACAACCTGTCCTATCTATGTTGCCACCTAAATAGGTATCAGAGGATTATTCTAGACCCCGCATAGAGTTTATGAATATTGTGTCTTCTGGCAAATATATGGAAGCTGGCTATTAAAACTAAACCACAACTATTATGCAAATAGCTTTGTTTGTCCTCCATTTTATAGCTAGTCCAATCTTTTAATACTTGGATTCCTTATGAAATCTTAACTTTAAGGGTGCCTTTACATCCACAATCCACTGTGGTACTTTGTGCTGTCATTCCCTATGGCACTACGAAAATATAGCCCCTGCCCCCTTAACCAACTGCTGACCAGTTAATACATTACCCGTCTGCGCTCTGGCCTACTTTTTCGGCTTACTGGCATCCCACTTAGCAAAACAGTGGCTGCGGTGGGACAGTACACTGATTGGCTGAGTGAGATGTCAGGGTGCCGGGAGCCATAGACACCAAATAAACACCAACCTACATTAGAATAGTCACATATATTAGACTCCTGAATAAATGTCTCCCATTGTCTCCACTGACTGGTGTGGTGTAGGAATACAAGGGCAATGGTAACATCCAGTTGTACACATATTTACACAAGAGATATAATAGTGGAAGGCCACAATGCAAAGTTCCCCAGAATTGATATTGCATGGGGAATACTAGTGAGCAGTTATTGGCTGATGAGCCAATGAATTCTATTTTTATTGTCAGTTGTTTTATTGAAGCTAGCATTCCGCCTCAGTTCCTATTTGCCTCCAGCAAGTCATTGTCGGCGTAAAGTGATTACAGATTACACAGTGTTTCCCCAACACTTGTGCTTTTCAGCTTAGCTAACAGAAATGAATACATTTACAGGGTTTTCACAAAATGTTGTCTGTTTTCAGGTCCAATAGAATAGTGTTTCCAGTTTATAAGAACACTTACATATGGGCTTTGTGGTAAAGATTTCTGGTCAGTATAAAGTTTTCATCACTTCTGTGGGTATTTACGAGGTTACAATTTCAACACAGGCAAACACTTGGCCATGTGGTTGCTAGCGCCAAGATGGTCTATGGGTACCAAGCATTAAGTGTTGTAATGAATCCTAAATAGCACAGTGTTTAGGATGGGAGTTATTACGTGCACCCGAGGCTTTTATCTACAGACATGGACGTGGGGAGGCTGAAACTCAAAAGAGGAGTCATTTTGTTGTTCTTGCTTCATGTAAACAGTTTCCAGATGGCTAAACATGTGGTTAGAGGGTATTTTGTGGAAAGGCGGAGCTGACTCACCTTCTCTCCTTGATGACCCTTTAATCCCTGGATCATTTACATCAGCCAGAGTCCCATGTAATAAGGCAGGATGGTAAAATGGAAGAGAAGTAGAAAGAAAGACAGGTGAGCTTCACAGAGACTGTACCATTGTTAGCATGTGCATCATCAACAACCTTACTGAGGATATACAACACAGCAATGTGGGATACAGATGTGACCCCTGATCACTCAGCTTCTGGCATTATATCTTGTGACCTATTCCTTGTATTCATTACATAAAACCTCACATGCAAAAGACTCATCTGTTCTTTATGAAAAAATAAAAATGTTTATCAACTTAAAGTGATTTAATGCAGGTGAGGGGATTAGCTGTACTTAGAGGAGTAATTACTGACAATTAACCAATAGCTGACAGGCCAGCGGCCATTGCCAAAGTCTACGTCATCCTGACGTGATGCTGGCAACAGCACAGTGACAGAGTCTACAGAACAATGGATGGAATGGAGTTTTACAATGCCTTATTTTTAGTCAACTGGTCAGCTACCAAGTAGTGTTAGGCTGTATATATTTAGTGAGTACACTTTTGACAACAACAAAATAGAGATTTAAAAAAATAAAAAACATCATTTAAAATTTGAAGAAACAAATAGCTTTGCAGCAACAAATATTTAGGTAAACTGTAGTTTGAATACTGGTATCCACATCCCCCCACCTCCAATTTAACAGCATTAACCAGAAAATAATTGATGGCTCTTAAAGTAATATTCCAAAATTAAAGGTGTATCCTGAGCAGGAGGCTTTTTTGGAGCATCGCTTATAGGGAAATGGTGTAAGTTTATGAAGGAGGGGGTCACCTACACGTTTGGAGCAAAACAAAACCAGCCGATAGATGGTGCAAACTTAAGGCCGTATTCCACTGCCCGACTCCTCGTTCCCCGCTCGCTGCTGCCGCTATTCCACATGGCTGCAGTAAGCGGGTGAGTCCAGGGAGGGCCGGGGGAAGCTGCAGGGGGGGCTGCCCGGTTGATGGCTGATGGTTGATGGCAACCCATTAACGATGTCGGCTGATCGTTGCCTCCTTACCACGGGCGATTATCGACCGTAATGGCCGATATCGGCTGAATATGGTCGATAATCGCTCCATGGAATAGGGCCTTTAGCCTAGACTGTCTAAAGATGTGCCAGGTTTTCAAACAGTCTGACCCACTGTTATCTAGTGCAGTCTTAGACTGTCTAGTCTAAGTTTGAATTTTTGGATTATTTCCACCACAGTCAACTCAACTTTTTAGACCACTTTAAGATGGATATGAACTGGATGATTACTGCATGGGTAACGGAGGAGCAAATGCAATTTTGCATGCATGCCACTGTCGCACATCACTTATTGCTAACAAATAATTTCATGCACATTATACACATAGCCACACGATAAGGCAGGGAGCCATCCAAAATATAAGGCATGGACAAGCAATCAAAGGCCTGGATAGTACGTGGCAAACAAATACAAGCTTGTAGTTTTCATGCTGGCCATAGAAGTAAAGATATTTATCTGGATGATGAATGTTCTTGGCAGAGTGTTGTACATGAAGATATATCAATCTATATATGAAAAATATTTTGAAAAAATTGTACTTTGTACTGAGTAGGGGCAACAACCCTGTTTCAGAGTTGCTATATGGCAGCACTAAATATGTCTATTGTCTCTTGGGGTATAATGGTTACACTTTAAAGCTCTTTAAGGGTAGCTTTACACACACCGCATCGCATCGGATTTTCTGCTGCGGATCCGCAGAAGATGTGCAGCAGACTTGTTCTGAATAACTGAACACAGCATCAAATCTGCACCATCAAATCTGGTGCGGATCCGATGCAGATCTGCTGTGGATCCTGTACGTGTGAATGCACCCTAAAGAAGCAATGTGTTTTTTTTCTTCTTCTCAGGTTATCCCTAGTATGTCTTGGTTTAGATAATCCCGGTTTTTAGCATTTTTTACCATTACCACGTTTGGTTCAATATTAGTATTGGCAGCCATCTTTGTAACACTTTCTTTTTCGGTCCAAGGAAATGCCCCCACTTGCATCCACATACCTGGTTACAAGAAGCTGTACCACTGTCACTACAGTGCAGAAAGTGGGACACTTTGGGACATGATGACCCTTTCTACAACCTATGGTCCAATATTTTAGTGACAACTGACAGACCAGTCAGAAATGCTGTTTTATATACTTACCCCAAATGCATAGTTTCAGCCATTATAAGACAGTCTTCCTTAGTTCTCCCTCATGTAGCAAAGACACTCAATGGTGGCCACTGTTCACACGGAGTAAGTTCCGCAGTAACCGTGGAACTTACATTGTGCTGAAGGCTGAGGGAATTCCATCCGGAGTGTATACACATGGCATACACTCTGGCCGGGATTCCTAGTGGCGCCACGAGAAACTGACATGTCAATGAGGAGTTCTGATGTGGGCCTGCATGGGTGTGCCTGCATCAGAACTCAATGGCGCTAAAGATCAGACTGCAGTACCAGCAGGGATGATCTTTTCTGAGACCAGCCGTTCCGTGAACTGGCAGGGTCACGGAACAACCGGGCTCTTACAGCGTCGGAACATAGCCTATATATAGGAGACTTTCCCTTGTCTTTCACTTTCTTTCATTTCTTTTGTCTAATCGTCCCTATAATTTTTTTTCCAATATAGCTCTGATTCACAGTTGATTCTTCATGGCCTTCTGTATATCTTGTTAGTGTACCTATGAGGATAATGCTCTGCATTTTCTGTATGTTCCATTATTGTGCTTCTTTTTGTTCTCTCCAGTTCTTCTGTTTTCTCCTCATACTGAATAATGGCTGTACTACTATTTTTTTTATTTCTTTTTTTACTGTTTTCTTGTTACACTTTAGGGCTATATTCACACATGGTATCATGTGGATCATGGTATCATCTCCTGGCCGAGTGATCTTTCCGGCCGCGGAGCTCTGATGTGGGCGCATCAGCGCACGCCCGCATCAGAGCACACCTGCATCAGAGCTTACCATAGCACACAGTGAAGCGAGCGGCCGGAGCCGCTCGCTTCACTGTGTGAACTGACAGGTCTTTCTGCGGCCGGAATTCACTGAATTCTGGCTGTAGAAAACTGACCTGTCAGTTTTTTCCGGCGCTGCACAGATCCCGGCCGGAGCGTATACGATGTGTGTACGCTCCGGCTGGGATCCAATTGCACACAAGGCTATGTTCAACTCCGCAAAACTATGGCCGTAGCTCTGCGGCGAGAACTACGGCCGTAGTTTTACGTAGTGTGAACATAGCCTAAAAAAATCTATAAAATCTATAAGACCAAGAGTCATAAAAAAGAAAAAAAGGAAAATGGTAATAGCATCCTAGTGATATGTACTAGCAGAATAGTTTTCTAGGGAAAAATAGCTTTAAGGGAAAAAATATCTGAGTGCTTCCTTAAGACAATAGGGATTGACATAATGGTCATCTATTAAGATCTTTTACATAGAGATTAATGTGGCAGTTTCTGTTTAAAGGAAGAACTTATATTTCTCCTTCTTCTAGGCTGACTTCTGGCTTTAACTCATGGAAAACTGTGCATGAAACATCCCACAGGAGGCGCCCATGTTCTTTCTGGAGTAGAGTTAGTTTACATGTCAAATTATTGTAATGTTCATGGTCAATGGTCATCACTAATGTTTCTTAATTCACTTGGATCAGTAACAATAAGCAATACATTTATGGCCAGTTTTAGATGCTGAAACACATCTTGAGGAGATTATTAGTGTGAAAATTGGTTTGTGTGGGCCCCAAAAGGCCTATATAAGGGGCCATGCTTTGTCTCCAGCAATAAGTTACAGTGAAATTTGTAGCTTTACTTATAAACTGTCTCATCAATGGATCTTTTTAGAGAGATGAGAATTGGCACATATTCCATCCATGATCAAGACACCCTATGGCAGTCACGTCAAACTCTGGCCCGCGGGCGACATTACTTTTGGCCCGCCAGGCAATTCAGAGTTTGAATTACATCTGGCCCGCAAAGGCTACTATAAACTAAACTATGGGAAGGGCTGGCTAATATATGAGACTACTGGAGAGGGTTTGCTACTATTTAGGCACTATTGTGAAGGCTAGCTACTATATGAGACTACTGGGGAGGGCTGTCTACTATATAACAGACTATAGGGGAAGGCTGGCTACGATATAAGAGACTACGGGGAGAGCTGGCTACTATATGAGACTACTGGGGTGGACTGGCTACTATCTAAGAGACTATAAGCGAGGGCTGACTACTATTTGAGACTATAGGGGAGGGCTGCCTACTATATAAGAGACTATGGGGGGGGGCTGGCTACTATATGAGACTACAGGGGAGGGCTGGCTACTATATAAGAGACTATGGGGGGCTGGCTACTATATGAGACTATTGGGGAGGGCCGGCTACTATATAAGAGACTATGGGGGGGTTGGCTACTATATAAGAGACTATGGGGGAGGGCTGCTACTATATAAGAGACTATGAGGAGGGCTGGCTACTATATGAGACTATGGGGGAGGGCTGGTTACTATATGAGACTACAGGGAAGAGTTGGCTACTCTATGAGACTATTAGGGAGGGCTGGCTACTGTAGGAGACTATTGGGGAGGACTTGGGGTTTAATCATACCAATGTATTATGTCATTTATCACAGTGCACAGCGCTGGGAGACACACACCACTGACAGTGCCAGGATTCGCGCTTCAATAATTATCAAGGTTGGCTCGCGACTTTGTTTAATTTTTTTATTTTGGCCCACTGTGTATTTGAGTTTGACACCCCTGCCCTATGGGATGATTCATGCAATGTAATAATTTACTCTTACGGTTTTAATAGTTTTACTCCCAGAAGCTTAAAATATATATCTTAAAACAAAGTATCATTTTGCTGCCGAATACAGAATCTAATGGTTTATCTGATGAAGAAAAGGAAACTGTTCTCGTATAAATATAAATTTAATGACTGGTTGGAAAAACTAACAAATTCTTCACATTAATTTTCTCATGTTAAGAAGGAAATCAATCTGCTTTCTTTAGCAGTGGGATCCCCAATCTCTGTCTATATCTCTAACTCTCTATAAAAGTTCACGACACCAGTAATAAGGAAAAGTCAACATGTATTCCCTTGTTCCCAAGGAAGAAAAGGGATTTCGATATGGGTCTCAATTTCCTCGTTGTGACTGCGGGATTCAGACCAGTAAATTAACCTTAATGCAGTTCAGCAGGTTGCCTTACTCGTGGACATATATTACATGCTGTTAAGGAAAAACAGCAAGCTTCAAACCGCCAGCTTACATGAGTGTTACATTTACAATGACTAGTCATGTAAAAATGTCAACATTTTACAATGTTTTATTTCAAAGAGTGATATGTATTGCTTAAGCTTTGGATGGCAGCATTATTCAAGTGAAATTCCAAGAGCCACAACCAACACTGAATAATAGCACTAGCCACATGCATAATAAAGACAAGAAAGGGCTGGCAAGGGAGCATCAGGGCAAATTCCCTTGGTAGCTGTAGTCCTCCGGATGTGTGTAGAACACTAAGGCTTCAATCTATAGTAAGATTTGAACAATGACTGTGTATAGTATCATTATTGATATACAGTTGTATGGCTCAAAGCCACAATCAGTCATCGATATTTCTTTAAGACTAAGAAATAAGTAGAGCCATGATAATCCTCCATGCAAGACATTACTCCCGGCTCAGTATGGGCTACTAGCTCCACATTCCTTGCCTTAAAAGTAAACTACTGTAAACCTGTTAAAGGATGCACCACTTACTATATCCCCCAAGGCCATACATTGCCAGCCCTCCCTTACATGTCTTCAATTTGTTCCACAGCTAAAAAGCTTTAACGCACGCAAAAAAGTGAAAAATAACACTCACCATCCGCCCTGGCATCCCAAGACCACCTTTATCTCCCTGACAATCAATGGAAATCAATGGAACTTTAGCATAGATTCTGGACTATCAAAAGTGCTTTACAGAGTATATGTGGGTGACCTTGTGTAGTTAAAGTGTAATGCTTTACACTACTTTGTGTATAGAACATAACATGGTGTAAAGGATAATAACATGGTGCTTTAATAAATTGGCAATAGTTATAAGTTATTTAAAGGGGTGGTGTCCCAAAGTAAACTATTCAATAGTGATGTATTAAGTTAAAACATATCGTCAATGTACAAACATTTCTTTATATATATCTTTTGAAAGATAGTGTCACTAATCCCCCATATGCTGCTTTGTTTGATAACCTATTGCCCTTGGTAAAGGCCCCCCAGGCATCCACTGGGTTGGGTCACTCATGCTCAGTTCAATCGATGTAAACTAATCTGTCCCACTAATACCAGCAGTCAGTTTACATGCAAGTAAGGAGGATTGTGGGAAAGTGTATGCACTGTTTCATGGCAACAGCAGGGTCACTGTTCAGAGAGGAAACCAGGGAGTAAATAGATCAATGTGGAAAAATAATGGTACAGATAGACTTGTGCCTATCTGCTAGGCACCATCTTAAAGGGAACCAGTCAGCATAATTGTGCTGATATAGTTCCCAGAAACATAATATTGTGCATGTACCAGCTGTGGCTGCAGTAGTAGATTTATATAGGTGAAAAGGTACTTTTATTCTGCCACACAAGGCCGGGAGAGAGGCGGCAACTAGTCATCTGGGCGGGGAGCCACCTGTGTCACAGTAGCTCTGTACTATGATTCTATGAACTATATCAGCACAATCATGCTCAATGGTTTCCTTTAATATGTTCAACCCATTGTCTTTAAGTGGAAGAAGCAAGAGGTGGAGGACAATGTGAAAGTACCACACTCAAACACTGTGACACCATGTCGTTGGTTGATGTACTTCTCTTCTTGGCAATCTTTGCCACACTCCCCTGCCTACACCTCCTCATTTACCCTTCCCCCCTATTCCCTCCCCCTCCCCTTAACACCCTCCCTCACCTCATCAATTATTATGTGTTGTTTTTTCTTCTGTTGAAAATTTAATAAAAACATGTTTAGAAAACACAAGAGGAATTGCTAGCTTTTAGTATCTCTATTTCTGAAGAGCTACAGTATGGGACGGTGCCAGGTTTCAGCAACAGATGGCGCAGACTCAATTTGACAAAAGAAATAACCAACAAAAAAACACAGCATGACCTCTCTTTTATGTGTATGACATGAGCATTTCAGGGCTGTGGTATAAAATACAAGTTCTATTGCTAATAAATAGTAAGTTTACCTACCAATCCTGGGACAAACATATATTGGTAATTCAGTATTTCATTAAATCAAATAGAAGCGTTACACTGTCTATACATCAAGAATATACAAGAATCAATGTATAATGTAAGGCATACCATTTTATAGATTAGATATATTAGCATGAGTCATGTAGGTCACATAAATGAGACTGGTATGTGTTATGTGTAAATGGCTAATAATGGAGCCAAGACATCCACAGATGATGCCACTTGATGTAATGTTCTAGCTTGATCCCTATAAGCCACAATAAATATACACGTTTTCAATTTATTTATTATATTTATTTATAATATTTTGGATTTGTTGGTATTTGTACTCCCTGTGAGGAGAACTATTTGTATTATCTTTTTTATGGAAAATAAAATAAAAAGATAAAAAAAAAAAAATGTAAAAAAGTTAATTTGAAAGAAATTTTTTTTCTTGCTGAACTACCCAATGAGTTAAGGCCTTATTCCATGGAACGATTATCGTCCGTATTCGGCCGATATCGGCCGCTACAGACGATAATCGTCCCGTGGAATAGAGTGCAACGATCAGCCGACATCGTTCATGTCGGCTGATCGTTGCAGTCGCTTGTCTTTCAACATGTTGAAAAACAAGCGACTGATACAGCCACGATCTGCTGCCGTCGCTCCGTTGAACAGGAGCATCGGCAGCAGACGCTGCTATATCCTATGGGCTGCCCAGACGATCAGCGATCCCCTGGGCAGCCCCCCCCCCTGCAGCTCCCCGCCACCCCTCCTGCACTCACCCACTCGCTGCTGCCACGACGAATAGCGGCGGCAGCGAGCTTGGAACGAGGAGCAAACGAGCGCTGAGAGCGCCTGTTTGCTCCTCTAAACGACCCATGAAATAGGGCCTTTAGCCAATGAGTTACAAACAGCAGGGAAGTTTCTGTTACTCTCTCTTATGAATTATCGTTAATCTGTTTGAGACAGTTGCGTAGCCTTGCAGAGTTGGAACAATAGATCAGAATTTGCCCAGGTCTGGATAGTTTGGGTGGTATTTTATTAGTTAGAATATCCAGGGTTAGGCAGTTTTTTCAGACAACAGCATATGCCATGTTTAAAGTTTGTCTAAGCATTTCCTTTACCTAGTTGTCTACTTGTCTACCTATTATATTTTTTAATAAGCTCCTTGTCTATTTTTTATTCTCTTTCATGCTATCCTGATATTACTATTTGTAAGTGATAGAGTTTGGTTCTATGTGTTTTTCTTCTGAGTGTCAGCCTTTAGCTTATAATGTGTTATTTTTGGGCCTTAGCGCATTTCTGTTGCTTTCCTCCAGGTAGTTTAGTCTAGGGCTATTGCAGGGATGTTTCGGGGGCAGTGATGTTAGTTTTTTTCCATTGTTAGTATGTTTCGGGTAAGATCTTGGAAAAGTTAGGGTACTATTACATGGAACGATTATCGGCCAATGATAGTTGATATAGGTTCTGACTTATAATTGTTGGCCACCTACCGCCCACCGCTACGTGTAATAGCGGTGCGTGGCCGGCGGCTGACAATTTTCAAAATAATTACATTACCAGGGCTCCTGTTGCTCCTCTTCTCCCTGGGTCCCGCGCGCTGCAGCTTCAGAGCGGCTTGTCTTAGCTGACAGGCCGCTTAGCCAATCACAGGCCAGGACCGCCGCGGCCAGTGATTGGCTGAGCGGCCTGTCAGTTAAGACAGGATGCTCTGAAGCTGCAGTGCGCTGGACCCGGGGAAAAGCAGACCGCAAGAGAAGCCCTGGACCATGGCTAGGTAACGTATGCCAGTTTAGCAAGGGCTGCAAGGACATCGGTAAGGATGTCCCTGCAGCCCTGGTTAAACGTTTATCGGGCCATGTAATAGTCCCAGTAAATTAGCTCTGATCTAGCAGATCAGCACTCATTTACTGTTATTATCGGGCCCCCATCGGCCTGTGTAATAGGACCCTTAGGGCCCTATTATACCAACAGATCATCTGACAGATTTTTTAAACCAAAGCGAGGAATGGATTTGAAAAGAGGAGAAATCAGTCTTTCCTTTACGACCTGTTCTCTTTTTATAGTCCATTCCTGGCTTTGGCTCCAAAAAATCTGTCAGATGATCTGTTGGCGTAATAGGGCCCTTATTTAGGACCTTTCTTGTGTTTGTCTTGTTGTCCTCTGCTTGAAGCGACTCTACACCCACAATTCCCCCCCCCTTCCCCAAACCAATTGTACTATCAGATAGCTGCTTTTAATCCAAGATCTGTCCTGGGGTCCGTTCGGCGGGTGATGCAGTCATTGTCCTAAAAAACAACTTTTAAACTTGCAGCCCAGTGTCAAATTGGTTTGGCCTAGAGAGTCTGTGCCCTAACCTTGTACCGCCTCTCTGTCCCTCCTTGCCACCCTTTTCACCATTAGGAATGCCTCTGGGCAGGATTTCTCCTATTTAGCCCTTGTCTGAACACAGCACATGTGCTGGATTGTTAAGGCACATGTGCAGTGTTCAGACAAGTGATGAATAGGAGAAATCCTTCTAGGGGTATTCCTAAAAGTTGTTTTTTAGGACAATGACTGCATCACCTGCCAAACAGCCCCCAGGGCAGATCTTGGATTAAAAGCAGCTATCTCACGGTACAAGTAGTTTGGGGGTCAGATTGTGAGTACAGAGTCGCTTTAAATTTTGTCTGCCTTCCAATTCATTCATTTGTATCTTCATCCAATCTATCATCTCCAGTTCCAATAATGCAATGGTCAGTTGCCTAGTCATTCTTGTTGCTTTCTGTGGCCGTTTTACTGTGCTCTACTGTAAATCCTGGGAGTATGTGAGTATATGGAGCAACAGTTGGGATGATTGCTAAAGGTAAAGCCTAGTTATGCAGTATAGGGACCAGTCAGCCTGTTCACATTAAAATTCCATATTGCCAACCCATCAAAAATTCTTTTATATTTAGTTCAAACAATTTATGTACATTTGTCAATATATACTGGTTACTTATTTTAACACACTGCACATAGGCAAGAGAGACTCTAACGCCATAACATGGATAGAAGGCCATAAAAAACCTGTTTTCATTCATTTTTTTTATATTGACCAAAACTAGTTAATGGTCATCTACTACTACTACCACCACTAATACTACTTCATTATAAGGCTATAAGACTGCTGTAAAAAGGAAACCAACTTACTGGAGAAACTAACACATGCAACAAATGGATATTTAGGTCAGTGACGTTATTCATTCGGTCAGTGCCCAGCTTGTGCCTGGCTATTTGCAGGCAATCATGTTTTTGTGTCTTTCTTCAGTATTGCTATGCTTGCCTTAAGGATAAAGTGGTTAAACATGAAAGATTTCATTTCAGCTAAAGTAAGTTGAAAGAAGACACTGCAGTGATTGGAGAAGATTATATGTTCCACATTAAATTACTACTTTGTGTCTCTTTTCTTCTCCTGGATGCAGCCAGTGATTATCTAAATATATTTATTTGGTCATTTTATTTTTTCTGGCTTCCCCCTCATAATTAAATGCATGCCTGTAGCCACCGTTATATGAAATTGTAGCAACAAAATAATGATTCATGGCTCAGAATAGAATGTGAAATCCCATTTTTCATCCTATGATGTTCTACAATGATACTCAAAAAATTCTGGTGCTTTTATAAGCCAAATCTGGCCTGTAATCAAAGAGTTTACTCTCCTGTGAAAACATAAACATGCGATAAATGGATTACAAAACCTAAAACTAAACAATAAAATGGCATCAAGGGGAATCCCTTTGAAACTTTCTTCGGCTTCTGTTGAAGAACATCTGGCCAACGGCACACTTAAGGTTTTCCTGTTTTGTTGTTTTTTTTTTGTGCCTGCTCTTCTGAGCATTTATGAACATTTTTAAAAGACAGGTCAGCTTCTTATATATTTGTTGTTGAACTCTCTGTCCCATTGGGGCTTGCCTTACACAGCAGCTTCCTTGTCATACAGGCCCCTATTTATTACATCTGGGCCACTACATAGTTTTCTCTCCTCCGTGCTTCATGTTTTACAGCGGATGTTATGTGTCTGTAAGAATTGTAGTATCTACCCTCACATATACACTAAATATGAAGGTTATCTCAGGATATTGTGCTTAAAGGAAAAGACTTAAAGGGATTTATATATTATAATATAGTTTCTATTCATCCCACTAACACCTCTTCTATAAAGATCACTAAGAGATGTGTATCATCCCAAGATTACAATGAAAACTAATCCCTACATTGCCAAACCACTATATTAGATACTGTACACTCATCTAGTTGCAGGTTGGGACAAATTTGACCTTTAGTATTGTACAAATTCATTTTGGCATGATTCTACTAGGTGTAGAAATGGTTGTCAGAGGTGCTCTAGGATTAAGATTTGGGGATTGTGAAGGAAGGAAACCTCACTATCAGGTTCCTGGAACCCGTCCACGGCTATGATTTCTGTGGTACTGCGCATTGTCCTGATAAATGTGTCCTTCTACCACAGTTGCCATTTTACATAGAATGGTTCATGAAAATAAATTCTGCTGTCCTAACACCCATCCACATGTGTTAGAAGACACAGGGTTTACTAATGAAGCATTATACAACTTTCATCAGCCTTAACTGGTAACTCTGGACAGGAAGGGTTTATTGATTCAAGCTGCTTGCACCAAATTCTGACCAGCCTGCCAGCATGGAGCTACGGGAATCTGGATTCCTGTGAATAGGCAACGTTCTCCAACTGCTCAGTAATCCAATTGTTGCACTCTTTTTCTCACTGGAATATTGCCTGTTTCCCTTAGACAACAAAGAAACTCAAACTGGTCATCTGCTATTACAGACAGATCCATGCCAAGGAACAATGAGTTGTACATTTGGAAGCTTTAGCTGGAGCACCAGCGATGTGTTCAGCTTCAGTTTGCTTGGCTGTGCATCACCTGTTGTCAGAATGATTCTAAAGACAAATCTATCCTAAGAAAATACCCTATTACTTACATTGTGTAAATGTATTTAATATAATATATATTTTTTTTTTTTTACATTTTTTTTCTAATTCTCAATTTTTTTCTTTCTATGTTATAATTCTAAAATCTTGCAGTTTTTATTCTGACTGCTAACACTAAAAGTAAGCTGAGGCTTCCTGGTCTGGACAAATATATACACGTTTCTATGGAAATTAACCTGTTGACCCATGAATTTTGGACTAAAATATCTATCTACACATCTGTATCTATCTATCTATCTATCTATCTATCTATCTATCTATCTATCTATCTATGCCAGGCTCACATCCTCCCTCTTCCCTCCCTCAATGAGCCATATACATTTATGCGTTTAAAAGAATAAAAAAAAAGTTCTGCCTTGTTTTGCCATCTGGGTTCCCTCTATAAATAAAAAGACTAGGTACTGGTGTGGGAAGATACAGTGTGGCTTACTTATTGCCTGTCTCACAAATATCTGTATTAGGGAATGTGCACATAACGGAACTCGGGCGGATTACCTGCCACAGATTCCACAGCTCGCCCCTGCTCGCAGCTCCATTCTATGCACAGGCAGATTCTACTGTCTTCCTGAAGAATGAACCCATTCATTCTTTGGGTGGACGGCAAATTCTGCCTGACCATAGAATGGAGTCTATGGCACAGGCGGAGATGCACACAGCTGCGAGTGGGGGTGAGCTGCACAATCTGCGGCAGGTAATCTGCCCGGGTTCCGTTGTGTGCATATTCCCTAATGCTTTACTTTAGAAATGTGTGAAATAGGTCAGCACTATAGGTCGGCACTATATATACTGTACAACAGGGAAATAAATACTTATTTAAACAATTTGTAGTTTGAGAAAACTATAATATTGGGCAATAAAACAATTACATTTGTTGTGTTTTATAATATTACTTTTACTTTTCCATTTGACTTCTGGATGTTTAGAAACCATTTCAGAATAAATTGCTAGGTAGGAAATACTGTATTTTAGAAGAAGAAAAAAAAACTCATCCCCATGACATTTGTCTACACAATTTTCCAGCCCACAGGCATGTTTTAGATGCTTAATAGTGTATGATTGAAATTCCCTATAATTTCTGTTGGCTTAAAATGTATGATGTTTATAGAAAACATATGCAGATAATTTTTTTCATGTATTTATAAGCATATGTTTGTCATATATTTTTAGGCTTGTCATTCAGTTTATTGTCCTGATTTCAACTCAAAGGCTTTAGCAAGAATCAACATTTGTACACTGGGTCGTACTGGCAATGCACGGTTCACAATTATAGCTGACCCCAACAATTTAGGTTTGGAACATGAATGGACAGCACAGTTTTAGAACATAATAACCGCTCAGTAGTGTCTCAGAACCTTACTGTGCTCTAAACTCTATCGGCGTTTTGGCAGAGAAGGGGTGTGAGAAGGAAACGACCTGTTACCACGCTTAGGTGTCAGTGAGACATATGACTGTGTCTGGCCTTCTAATGGGGTTATCTATGACACGGTATCAGCTTTTTTGAAGAACGTGTAGCAAATACAATTTAAGCCTATACGGATCAACAATACTTCAAAATGATGGAGGACTTCATGACTTTTAAAAGCCTATATAAAAAATGAATTAGACCTAGTTGGCCACCCATCGATATGTGGTGCACAGATAGCTATTTTTTCATGTCTTACATCCTCCATAATTTTGCTCACTGATCACCTGCACAATGTAGTCATCCTCCACCCAGTGAATCGTCTTTACAGATCATTTGATGGATAATGGTAAACCCTTTAGCATCAGGTTTAGGCTGGGTTCACACTACGTATATTTCGGACAGTATTGTGGTCCTCATATTGCAACCAAAACCAGGAGTGGATTGAAAACACAGAAAGGATCTGTTCACACAATGTTGAAATTGAGTGGATGGCCGCCATTTAATGGCAAATATTTGCTGTTATTTTAAAACAACGGCTGTTATATTGAAATAATGGCAGATATTTACTGTTATATGGCGGCCATCCACTCAATTTCAACATTGTGTGAACAGATCCTTTCTGTGTTTTTAATCCACTCCTGGTTTTGGTTGCAATATGAGGACCACAATACTGACTGAAATATACGTAGTGTGAACTCAGCCTTAGGATGTACAGTATGCCAGGAGCTACTCCAAATGCTGTATATTAAGAGCTACGTATGACTTGGTGGCATTGAAGTCACAGACATGACTACTTAAGTCCTTTATGGCCCACATGAGTATCTTTTTCATGAAATTCCCACATCTGGCATACTTTTAGAACATGGCTTTTTATTTAGACTCAGTATAATGAAGTAAGAAATACTGTATCTTGTATCTTGGCTACCTCGCACCTCGTCATAGAACACATGAAAGCTAATGATAGACTTATGGGTACCCATTTAATAAGCTATTAAATAAACTATTGCTGCTGCCTTGATCTGATCCAACAGTACATTCATAAAAAAGACACAAAAGACTATACATAGAATACTTACCGGAATACCAGGTCGTCCAATAGGGCCCTAGAATAAAAGTAGATGGTAAAACACAGCTGCAATACATTAAAGGCATAAAGATTAGAGCAAGACCTTACCGAGATTGACCTTTCTGAGAGTACATCAGGAATACTAAATGTCTTGTGAACAATTGCTAATGATTATTTTTGTTTTGAACCAGATGATAAAATTATTGTTTTAGCCATATGCTGCCATTACTTCTGCCCCTACACTTATCATGGGAAATCGGCCTTTGATGCTTTGAATTGAAGTATTAGTGTATGCCTATAAGTAGGAAAGACTTTTAAGAAGTTCCAAAGACAGGTCAATTGTTTTGATTGGTCAGGTTCAGACCTCTACAGATCTCTTAAACCAGATCTTTGTCTCACTGTATGAGACAAGTTCCATTAAAAGTCTATGGAGTTCGTTGTATGCAGTAAGAAAGTCATTGGGTCAGAGAGTGAAGTTTAAAAAAAAAAAAAATAACAGACACTTTAAAGGGGTTATCAAGGATTAGAAAAATATAGCTGCTTTATTCTCTTAACAGAGTAAGCATTGTCCTGAGATTGTGTGTGGTACTGCAGCTCAGTTCCATTGAAGTGAATGGAGCCAAGTTGTAATACCACACACAACCTGAGGTGCTGTTTTTTGGAAAAAAGCTGATATTTTTTTCTAATCCTGTATAATACTTTTAAGCACACTTGCTGAAGTTGCTTGTGATTCCACCCCTCTTGAAAAGGTATATAATGACCATATTGATAGCCTTACCTACTGATTCATCTACTATGGATATTAGGACATTGGTCAAGGCGTCATCTCAGTTCAGCAAATGTCCGACACTCTGCTGCCATAACACTAGGGGGAATTTATCATTCCCATCACCATGTAAATGACAACATTGCTAGCATCTTTGCACAAGTCCTGTTTGTATGCAATAAAATGTTGTGCAAACTCCCACTTTTTGTTTGTGAAGGAACATAACTTGCATGAAAGGTTTTGCCACTCTATGCTGCTACAGGGAATAATAGTTTGCTGAGGAAAGTAAAATCACAGGAACATTTATCATTAAATAAATGAATATCATTAAAGGCAAGCAATCACGCTAAAATTGGCCATAAAGCTAAGGAAACGGGCTGGTACATCACCCAGCACGCTTCCCAAACATCCCCCTGTAGCCTGCGTCCCCTGTACATATAGACCACAAAGTTAGTTTAACAATCTCCCACGCTGTATGTAATTTACCAGCTAACAAGTCATGATGGGCATGTGGCTGGTCTTCTAGTCACGGTCCTGGGCGGGTTCCAGAGCTGTAATCAAGTCCCTCTGGGCGTGTTGGAAAGCGCCGCATGCTGACGTCATCCGGGGGGCTGTCATTGCATGTACAGCACCGTCTCCTCTGGCTGCACTGCGTATGCGCAGCATAGTAAAGACATCGGCGTTGCAGACGTGCAATGCTGCCCCCCCCCCCCGGGTGACGTCAGCATGCAGCCCTTTCCAACATGCCCAGAGGGGCGTGATTACAGCGCAGGAACCCGGCCAGGACCGTGACTATAAGACCAGTCAGACGCCCACCGTGACTACTTAGCTGGTAATTTACATATAACGCGGGAGATTGTTAAGCTAAATTTGCGGTCTACAGGTGTACAGGGGACGCAGGCTACAGGGGTATGTTTGGGAAGCGTGCTGGGTGATGTACCAGCACATTTCCTTAGCTTTATGGACAATTTTGGCGGGATTGGTTCCCTTTAAATAAATGTGGACTATGCTGGAGAGAGAGGAGGTTGTCTACCCTATAAGTATGCAATAAGGTACTGTTCGCAACTTGACAGAACAAAGCCCAGTTTCCATGTCTAGAAAACTGTATCTGGTCACTGGGTCCTGTTTTAAGCCAAATACAGAACTAGGTTGCCCACATAATCGTTCCTGGTAGAGGAGAGGAGGGCGATACTACTGGGAAAACAAATGAGGATCTGTTGGGGCTAATTGGGGATTCACTGTTATTACTCCTGATGTAAGGGGCAAAAACCGCTGTACCATTGGCACATGTGTGCAGCATGTTGTCTGTGAGTGGCACATGTTTGGCTTATTCTAGGGTGAATGCATATGCAGTACAGATGCAACACATTTCCAGCATTTGGATTGTGGTTTTGTATTTTAGATTTATCTTACTTATTGATGTCTAATATTTAAAGAATATTTTATTCCTTTGTATGGCTTTATTGAAGGGAAGGGGCCAATGCATACGTATGTATGTATGTATGTATTTATTTATGTATGTATGTACAGTATGTATGTGTGTATGTGTGTATGTATGTATGACCTTCATGCTAAAGAACTTTGTAAATATAGTCTGTCATCAGATGTAACCCTCTGTATAGCACTTGACTATTGGCTGGTAGTGCTATATATTTCCTGGCAGCTGTGGCGCACAATTTTTATAGCAAAATAAAGTAAAATCTAACTACAATTAATCATACTTCTTACAAACACACATTGATTGCATTGAAACTGTCATTAGTAATTTTATTATCATACTGTTGTAAGAATTGTGGCTATGTGTCTTGTAGTGCAGATGCTATAACAGTTACAACAAGTTATCACCTATGCAACAGATAAGTAATAACCAGTAGACTGATGGGGTCCCCTCCGATCGTTAGATCTAGGGTGTCATGTTCTTATTGGATGCTGATTGCAACTACATTTAACGTCTATATAAATGGTATAGATAGCACAGTATAGCACTTTGAGTAGAGTGGCAGTGAACGTGCTTGACCATTGCTCCATTAAGACAAGGGACATAGGACCCACTTTCAGCCAATGGGTTCAGTGGTTGGACAAATTAGCAGTTATTGCCTAATCAGTAAATGTGTGATAACTTGCTGTTAGTGGAATACATTTTAACTACAACATATACTGTAACTACATTTAAAACAGCAGTATGATAAAAAAGAAAAAAAATACAAGAAATCCTAGACAATGATTAGTTATACCACTACATAATAAAATGCATAAAAATATATTTAGAACAAAAACACAATGCTTTACTAAATGTGTTCACATCTCACTTTTTGTAAACCTGTCAGACATAATGTAATATTATGCACATGCATCACAGCGCTTCGTAGGTTTATTTGTTTTCACTGTCATTCACTTTTATTTTGTCTTTGTGGTTTATATAGGATAATTGTCATGTTCATTCTCTGAATATTACCACTTGGTTACCCCCAACCCCTATAAACCTGTTACCAGCAGGAACTCAGCAGGGAAGTACAAGTGGATATGTCAGTTACTTACTGGTGGCCCTGAAAGAGAAGAAGAAGAAGGCAAGAATTACATCATGTCTGAGTGACAACGTATATACATAATTATACACTCAAGGAAATGTTCATCATCATCATCATCAGTGTGTAACATTCCTTTCTGCATTAGTATCTTGAACATTAACTGTATAAAGCCAGTGTATAAAGGTTAGATACTCAATGCTAGAGTACAAACTGGTCATGTGCAAATAATTATAGTATAGTAGTAAAATTGTTTCATTCTGCAACATAATCATTGACTGACAGGCTACTAGGAAACTCCAATGGCAATATGTTTGATCCTGTTAAAGTCAATGGCTCAATGGCTGACCATTGGGTCATCTAGAAAGTGATGAATGGAGCAAACAGATGTCTGATGCATTTAGAGGGTTCTATTATTAGGCTGCATTCACATCATGTTTTTGTGCTCGCATCAGGCTATACACACATCAAACAGGGATGCCAATATAAAGCCTGATATTTTATGGGTGGGCTTTTACTTAAATGCATTGAACATAGTCTAATAGTAACTATAGTCACTCCATTTTTTTTAAATCCTGTTTTCTACCATAGTATCAACTATGTTTTTAAATCCTGTACAACAGTAGAGACCATAGTCACTCTTAGATTCCATCTGGCCCTATAACGCCAATGGGCCCACTGGGAACAAATTATGCTATACAATGACATTTCTTTTTGACAGGTTGCTGACATAAAGCTCAATGTGTGCACAACAATGTCATGTGAATGGGGCTGTAAACGTTTTGTTTGTGAACGGAAAATAGACAATGGAACAACAGAAAGGAACACTACATATAATACAATACAAAAGTGTGAGCTGAACATTAAAGGGGTTGGCTCATCAGTTCAGCTGGTGTTTGCATGCTCCATTACGGCACATGGATATGATAGAGAGATGCCATAACAGAGAGACAATCATTAGATTGGCCAATATGTAATGCTACATTTTCAGTGCAGCGGCCTCCTACATACCCATGTGGTTTCACCTAGTAATAGCATCTGATCACTTACATAGTTGCATAGTACGGTTGAAAAAAGACACATGTCCATCAAGTTCAACCAAGGAGGGAATGGATGGAGGGAAGGGGGAGGGATGATGGGTAGGTTCTATACATATACATTAATGTTATTTTTTTCTAAGACCTTGTCTAAGCCAGTAGTGAAGCCCCATATTGTTTTTTGTTGTGACTAGATCCTGGGGTAGACTGCTCCACAGGTTCACTGTTCCCATGGTAAAGAAGGCTTGTCGCCTCTGGAGATTGAACCTTTTTTTCTCCAGGCGGAGGCAGTGCCCCCTTGCCCTTTGAGGGGGTTTTACCTTACACATTTTGCCCCCATATTTCTTGTAGGGGGCATTTATATATTTAAATAAATTAACCATAACTCCCCTTAAAGTCTCTTCTCAACACTAAGGAAGGTAAGACACATATTTTCCTTATCAGCATCCCCTGTACTATAGGGGACTATCAGCAGGTTAGATTTGTCTAACTTGCTGATAAATCACCTTTAATTCTTTAGATGGGGTTTTCCCATCACAAAAAACATTGTTAAACTTGTAGGGCTTTTCAAGTAAAATGTCTTTTTTTTGCCAATACATTAATTTAGCAAACTTGCTCTGTCTCCAGATATGCTGCTTTTTCCCTCTTATTACTCACACCTTGTTGTCTAGGTTACCAACAACCACTCTGCTAATATTCGTGGTTTTGCTTATAGATAGATAGATAGATAGATAGATATTACAATATATAAATGTGTATACTGTAGCTACTATAGCTATATACTGTAAACACCAGCCTGACCACTGCTTTTAGAGCAGAGCGGTGATCGGTATCCTAGACAATGAGCTGTTAATGAGAGAAGGGAACAAGCAGGCATATCAAAAGAAAGCGGCAAGTTTGCTTAATTAATATATTTGCAAAAAAAAAATGTTTACCTGACAAGTCCTACTAGTTTATGTCTTTAGGCTGCATTCACACGTTCAGTGATTTTCCCAGTCCGTGATTGTGGTCCGGCAGCTACCTCCGTGATCCGTGCAAAACAGTCCGTTTTGCATCCGTTTTGTATCCGTGTCCGTTTTTTTCACGGATCTGTCTTACAGCATTTTAAATGACATTGATTACATCACATTCGTGTTTTTCACGGATGAACACGGATGTCACATCTGTGTACATCCATGAAAAACACGGATCTCATTGATTTCTATGGGGAATCCTTTCCGTGCATTCATTCCGAGTAATGACATGTCCTATTTTTTTAACGGAACGGATCGCGGAACATCTGAATAGCCCCATAGAAAGCAATGGGCTGTAAAATTGTCCGTGCGCACGGACAACTTCCCGGAATGTGTGAATCCAGCCTTAGAGATGGTAATACCCCTTTAAGGCAATACTTTAAAATAACATAGAATTCATAAATAGGGTGATGCATTGGAAAGTACACCTCACATTGATATATATTATTTTCCTGGTTCTATCAACAATATGGTAATAACCTGAGAGAGAATACTGTATATAATGTGCTCCACCATCTGATAGAAGATGTCAAGCTGTTATCTTCCCTAAGTGCTGCTGCATTTCTTCTCTCAGCAATGGTCAGTATTAGCATGCATGCACATTGTTAGCCTTCCAGATATAAATCATCACATAACACATCTAAACGATAAACAGTTACTAATTGCCAAGAGGCCTTCTAATAGAATGGATGTAAACTATTATCCATTTCATGTCCAACACAATCTATTATAATCAGCAAACAGCAGAATGCTGGAACACAGCAGTGAGATCCCAGGAAACTGCCAGGATACCTATCACCAACATTCATGTGGAGCAATGAATTGAAGCATCATTGGCCATGAATGAAAAGTAGTTAAAATGGAGACATAAAGCCCTTTATTCCACATATCTTTGGTTACTAATGTCACTAATTTAATAATAAAAATCTTGTATATGTAATTCAATATAATGATATGTTCAATTTCATAAGACGGTAAATCAAATCAAGTTCTACCGAATAAATCTCACGTACTGACGTTATTGTAAAATATGGTGCATTTTACTATTAATCTATGGTGTGCATCTCAATGTTATGCGTTTTGTAATGTATAATATGTCTACTAGGCTTAAACGCGCACGGTTACTTTTGAGATGTCATAGAAATATGTCAGAAGTTCGATTGGTCAGGGTCTAGGTTGAAAACCCCAATGATCTAGAAGAATATCTCTAAGAAGCAAACGCATATGATTTACACATATCCAATCCTTACGGCTATTGCCAAAAGTGATTTCCGGGGGCTTGTCTGCCTTTTCCTATTAGAATAAACACCAGCACTCCAAGTCAAGTTTGCATTTTTAGGATTTATGATTTTATGGTGTGAACCTTTGGTGTCTAGTAGTGGGGAGGGATGGAGTTGGGAGATAAGCATAGCTGGCAGGTCTTATACAAATACCCAGTACAGTGTCCTACATTAAGAACTTCAATAGTGTGGAAAGCACAATGGTTAATGAACTAGAACCACTTGTTATTGTGATGGAAGGCACATAGGGTAATTATATGAAATATTGCTTATATGAAAAGCTGGACTTTACGGACTGGTAGAGAGCACTCTGACATTCCTGTCTTCGGCACCAAAAACCACCCCGCATCTTAAATATGTACAGTAGCTGTCTTTTCTCTAGGTGAAATAACAATATACTAGTGTGCCCTTCCTGTGCAGACCTGATACTATAAATATATTATTATAATTCGTAAAGAGTTGCATGGGAACTGTCACTAAAAATACCTTTTGACATGTTATCATGACCTGTAAAATTTATTGATCACAGCGACCCCCTCTGCTCAGAAGATATAGCCAGGGAGGGATTACGGCAACACGTTCCTCTCCCCAGCTGACCGCTCATTCCGTCAATATTTTTTCATAGACTTATTGAGAAGATGAACGGACTGTGCGGCCATTAAGTGCATTGCGTTGCCACAATCTCTTCCTGGCTATATCTTCTGCTGTGATCAATGACGTTTGACATGTCTGATAACATGCCAAAAGTTATTATTAGTGACAGGTATGCTTTAAGGAACTAAATCTGTATAGGCTGGAGGAAAGAAGGTTAGTTGGGGAAAGATCAGAAGCAACATGATAATTTATTAGGTTACTTAAAGATTAGTAGAGGCTCGGAACAAATTTTCAGCAGATGTGGTTGGTAACTTTAGTTACTGAATGTAAATCTGCATGGGATAAACATATCTATGCTAACATAATAATACGGGTAATAATATAATGGCAGAATAATTGGACAAGTTGGTACTTTTCTTCTATATATCTGTAATATCTAGGTGATCCTAAAGGGATACTCTCATCTCATAATGATAGTCAGAGGGTCTAAATTCTGGAACCCCATAATTGTGATAGTGAAAAGAGCAGTGCTGGTGTAAAGCGGTGTGCCCCTCTCAGTTTTTGCCTACAGAATAGAGCTCCTGGCCACCTAGCTGTATAATGGAATTGTATTTGGCCTGTATTTGGGCTGCATTCCTTTCATTCTCATGATCCATGTTAGTCCTAGAGGTCGGACCATGTCCCCTTTCCTCCTTCTTACAAAACTGTGTCTGACTATACATGAACTGGCTGCAGAGAGAATCCTTCCCACAGCTCTGTCTGTAATAGGAGACTGGCACAGTTAAGCCGTGCCCCCTCGGTTAGACCCTGCCCCCTTGGTTAAGCCCCGCCTGTCCACCCCAAAAACAGAAGAAATAGAATAAATTAATCACTGTGTTTCCTGCCAGATTTCTACAAGACTTGTTACTAGTATGCAAAGAATAGTTCTACTTCAGTTTTCTCTCTAGTGACAGCTATTGGAGGCAGCTCAATGCTCAACCCCTTCAAGATTCATGAATATGGATTAACTCTACTTCAAAAGACAGAGTCACCTATTTCATGTTAGTTTTTGGACCATGCAACAAAACAATAAACAATGACAAATAATGTCAGCTACATTTTTTCTTGTTTCCTTTCTTATTCATTTCTAGGTTACGGTTTGTCGGTAAGTGCTTTTTGAACTGCACATTTGGTGTACCATATATATAGATAAGCTCTGATTTATCTCTAGTTAAGCACGCATACATATAATGTAACACGGATGTAATAGCATACCGTACATTGTTCCTTTAGTAGAAATAAAATTAGCCATAGCTTCCTTTACTCCTCAGTCCTTTTACTGTGCCTGTTCTCCTGAAAGTCTTGCTGCATGCTGCACAGAATATCTATTCCAAAGATGGGGAGGGGGTTTAATGGCAGATCTGCTATAGTTTCTGTAGAGCCTGCAGCCTGGACACAAGACTTCTGGATGCAATACTCTGCTAATGCAGAGAAATATAATGCACCAAGAAAGTAAAATGAAGTAAAATGACCAATGGAAGTCTCATGGTATTAATTTTTTACCTAATCTGTAGACATACATTATATACCCAAAATCAGTATGAGTATGCCACAGAGCATCCAATTCATACACTTTATCTGCAGAATTTAATAAAACGGGAACATAAAGTAATAATTTAATTTTGTATAGTGTAAAAAACAATAACAGTAATGGAAAAAAATAAATAAATGAAATAAATTGACACCATCCCAGTAACCATAAAGAAAACATACAGTACCTGCTTCCCCATTTTGTCCTCTCTTGCCCCTTGCTCCAGGAGGCCCTGGTTTGAGAGAATTAAACCAGTTAGAGAGTAGGAGAATGAAATGCTTTATGGGAAATTTCATGGAGATGATGGATGGGAAAGTGATAGAGGTCAAAGCAAATGCACTGCACTGACATGAAGGGCCAAGTTGGCAGAGAATATTTATTTGCAGATGGTAGGTAATTATTGCACATTTAGTCATGTTTCCATGCAATAAATATATCAGACATAGCAAGCAAAAGATGGATACCCCTAGAAAGATCCATAGGAATGTTACTGTTATATAAGATCTGCATAACCGCTGAAGAATACAGTTGATGATACAGTTTATCTGGACTGTTAATAGGCTGACTATGGTTGGACAGGAAGGAGATATTTTTTTAATAGGATTTTTTTCCCTCTCTATTTAACTAAAGAGAACAAACTGAAGTTGAAGTAATACATTACTGGGATGTCTTTAAGATCAGAGCTTTCAGAGCTCTTAGTGGATCCAATCTAATTCCAGACAAACAGCGGGCCAATCCTGCATAGATGAGACTAGCTGTGATGTAGGCTTATGCACTGGTACTTAGTTACTGGCCCAACTACAGATCTACATATACCTCATCTTGTATCCAGGCTAGAGGAGGCTAAGCAGAGTACTAGAAACTCTTTTTAAGTGTACAGTTTTCCCCAACAAACCTATCTTTTCACTCTTAGGCTATGTTCACACACCGTATCTTTACGAATAGATACGTGTCCTGTTTCTTTATGGGATTCTTGCAGGAGCGTATACACATAGTATACGCTCCGGGCGGGATCCTTCACGGCACCGCAAAGAACTCACATGTCAGTTTTCTGAGGCCGCTATTCAGTAAACCATGTCGGTGCACACTATGGAGCGGATGGCTGCCGCCGCTGTGCAGTAGGAAGCTCCATAGTGTGCAGTAGGAAGTTCAGAGGCGGACTCACACGGTTGCAGTACCGACGGGATGATCTTTTCAGAAACCGCCCACTCCATGACCCGGCCGGGTCACGGAACGGCCGGTCTCTTACACCATGTGAACATGGCCACAGGCTATGTCCACACTAGGGGCGGATAAACTTCACCATAGGCCCACGGGCTGTTGACCAAGCTTGGGCCCCCCAACCCCACTGTAACTATGGCAGCACTAGCGTGGTGTTCATAATACAGGATAGATAATATCATGATGCCCTAATTTGTACAAAACTGTGATAAAAAAAAAGCAGCGATTTTTGCAAATCAAGAACTGTAGCCAGGAGACAATATTCCACAGAAAGTATGTCTGTTTGGGTGGCCACGGGCCCCCCAGGAGCTTAGGGCCCCGGGCTACAGCCCGAAAAGGACCTGTTATAATCCGCTACTGGTCCACACAACATTGTCTTTTATGTAATACAGCAGGAGAAGCTGAGTAGATTGATATACAGTTTAAAAGGAAAAGTTCAAGGATAACATGTCATTTATTTTTGTAAATCTCTGCTTATTCTGGGCTATGTGGTCCAATGGTGGTCTCTCTCTCTCTGTTTCTATGTATTTTAATTGATTGCCACAATCAAATTTGCATTGTCTGTTGTGGTTTAAAAGTTATCAACACAGAAAGTTATGAGGGCATCCAGTGCCTTAAAGCATAACTATAAAATATTTTGACCTTTCAGTTTTAGTTAGCTTAGGGCATGATAAGAATTTTTCCAATATACATTAATAACCTAAAATGAACAGTTGTTTAAATACAGAAGGCTGATTAAGCCCTTATAGCCCTCTCTGGCTGTGACTTATTTCACGCTCTCCCCCCTCCCCTCACAGAGGTGACTAAGCAGAGCTGAGGGTGTTGTTTGTGAGGAGCAGCGCAGGGGAGGAGATGGATGGAGGGACAAGTGTTTCCAGAGCTTCATCAAGGAGGGACATGCCAGCCATGACTCCAATGTACTGCATGAGGGAGAGTGGGTGAGTCACTGAGGAAAGGACTACAAGTCCCAGCACAACACAGCTGTAGTCCTTCCATAGTACATATAACACTCACTATCAGATGTCTGCAGCAGGTGCCCCCACCACCATGGCTGACATTATCCTACAGTGTAATAAGAGCAGATGACTGTATCTAATCCCACTGTGTGTGATACCATCTGCTGGTGCTTTGTATCTTATCTTACATTGTGATACTGTATGTTGGGGCTGTATCTAATCCTACTTTGTGTGATACATCTGCTAAGGTGCTGGTCAGTGTATGGAGGGACGCAGCCAGGGAGATGAGTGATAGGCCACGCCCACATTCTCTCAGCCAGAAGAAAAATTTATTTATTCCTCTGAGCCAAACAACTGGTGATATCTCAGTTTAGTTTAGGGATCTTTTTAAAGGGTAACACGTGGGCTTTTTATTTGAGGAATTTCATTTTTTGGCTACTGAAATTATAGTTACGCTTTAAGCTCTGTGTTAAGCACCATGGACATCACATCAAATAGCTGTGCAGCACAGGGAACGATCCTGGTTGTTGCAATTTTCTGCGTTTTCTGCGTTGAACCATAAGAGAAGTTGGAAATCTGATTACACCAATCAATTTTTTGAGACAACCGTGGTTTTCTTTGATATGTTACATGACCACCTTCCTATTGGAAGAACTTGCCCTTGATCCAATATGATGGCTTTTAAGATAGCTGTCATGTCCCAGACAAGATTAAAAGATAGACCCCCCCCTCACCCATTACTTGCTGGAGTATTCAGATACATCATTTCCAGATTACTTTTTAGATGCCTCCTCCTTATCATCACAGATAGAACAGGAAGTCTCAGCTTAGTTTTAGGCTTAGTGGTCAGAATTCAGATTTCAGAAATTATTTTTTAATATAGACAACATTGCCTTTAAGTATCATTAGGCATCTTAACCCTTTACTACCCACCATCTCTAGAATATTCTTATTATTTTGCTTTTAGAAGTGAAGCATTTTCTGTTAATTCAGGTCATTTAAATCAAAGCCCATTGCTGTATGTGGTATAATAAAGCAGAAGGATTCTTGATGCCTACTGAATATATAAACATACTGAGAGGATGAATCAGATACATCTTCCCATGACTCTTACATTGCTGTCAGATTTGTAAACAGTCCTGATGCAAGAGCTGGTCTTATGCAACCTGACGGCTCCATAGGAATTCCCAGCTGCCGTCTGTAGTAGGTGGCACTTCTAGCAGCAGGTCATAAAATACTCACTACTTGTAACCACCCTAACCCAAGAAGAACACAACAGGACTTCGTACCTTCAGTTAACTATAGAAGCCTAGGCCTGTTTCATATGAGCTGTGAGTATGAATCAGATTATTATTGCATTACATTTTAAAGATCCTTACTGCACTATAAAAGTGTCCGCTTGTATGCCAAGAGAAAAATCGTTTAACATATACTGGGTCTGGGGGTTGCTAAACCTTTGGATTTGCAGTGTCAATGCTGTCAGCATTTTGGGGGTGGGGGCTATAGTTGTAGATACCATGTTTCTTTTTTCCTACACATCCACTGGCATACTGGCCATTGTAAGGACACAATACAGCATTGATGAGAAGCCTATAATAATGCAAGCATATGGACATATCTTCATCTCTGTATGTAAATACATCAATGTAACTAAAGATATATAGGGGAGGGTTGCATCAGGATCTACTGGCTATGGTAGCCTATACAACCCTCGGGGGGAAACCTATTAAGGATTTTACATCAAGTCCCAGCAGCTTCATGTTTCCTATGATTGTAACAGGGGAAGACAGCACATGGCTCCTGTGCAATAAGTATGTATTAGCCCACCTCCCTTCATTGGAAACAAAACCACAAAAAGAGGAAAAAAAATCTATACAGAGAGAATGGAAGAATCACTGACGACATGCTGCACAGACTCCAACCACAAGCTGCACACATGCCACCCATACACTGAACACATGCAGCACATGTCTCAGACACATTGGAAACATGCCACCTATATACTGGGCAAACACAGAGCATCCACCGCTGACAAATGTTGTATTCACGTGCTGGACGCATGCTGCACACATACCACCATGCTGTAACCATATGTTCCACTAAGATGCTACATTTATGGTGCACATGCCTCACCCACCCATTCTACCATCTTCACAGTGGACCAATGATGCACAAGTGTCATGTGAACTTTGGACCCATCCACATGTGTCACCAGGCCATACCAGGTTACAGGCCTCAATTCACCATTCACACCTCGAACACATGACAAGCATGGACACAAATGACGCATGAGCACCATTCATACATTCTGAAGCCACACAAAAACCGGGCTCATGCTACATGGGTATTTGATTGAATGACAGTGGAGGGGAATGAAAGGAAACTGAAATGCACTAAAGGATGGATTTTCCAAGTCTTAGTTCTCTTTTTTGAACCTTCCGAATGTTAAAGTATAAGTAACAGAGAGTAGGAAATCTATACACAGAACATACCATGCAAATGTTACTGCATTTAATGCAAGAGCCAAAGTGTAAACCTTTATACGGTATTAAGTTAATGAGTTAAACACTGAGGTGATTTAAATGCCATTAAAAATGCAGAGGAGTTTAAAGCAAATAGATTCTTTTACCCTCAAAGATGTGATCTCTTGTTAAAATGTGCAAAATCTCCTGCCAAGGAGCAATCACACCATCTCCTCCTCACTATTTCCATTACACGGAGAATGAACGAAGGCACAGATGTAAAACAGTATAAAACACTTCACTTTCCTAAAGCCGTCCTGCACAGAGGTCACAGAAACATTTCATACAATTTGCCGCCATGAAACCACTATTTTTCTATCTGTTGGATAAATAAAACTCTTCTGTATGGCTCAGCTGTTACAAGCTTTATTGCTGTTATATTTACATATGCAGCTGGGTGTACTTTGTACGTATAGATCTGTAGCTTAGGATTTATAGTGTTTGTCCTATTATTTTCACATCTTCTATATTCAGTAAAGGACTTCTGTTTATACAGAATATTACTGGAATGAAAAGGCAAACATTAAAGTAAAGATAGTATTTTTGGTGTTGTTTGCGGCACATGAGGCTTAAACATGGCTACTTCCTTCCAGAGATAGCCATTTTTTACTCTGACCCCAGGTCTTCTTTAAATGATGTGGAAAATCAAACAAGCCGGTCAGCAAGTCCTAGTTATTGTACTGTAGTACAATCAGCAGACAAGAGTGGGGCAAAAGTTGCCATGTTTTTGTAGCACTGGATAACCCCTTTAATGGGATCAGATGGTGATAAAAGAATATGGAGAGACTAACAATGGTTATTGTGTGATTAGTAGGGCACGTAAAAGAAAAATCTGTCTATATTTTCCCAAGAAGATTCATGTCTTAAGAAATCATCACCTACCCAAGATACCTCCTGTGTAGACAAAGCAAATAAGTAGTCTAGTGACCTTCAACCTCAGTGTATGCTAAGAAGTAAGCGAAGAGACAAGTAGGGCATCTGTACATGCTATTTGATTCCTCCTTATGCCTTTAGGCCTTAGGTATATGAGACCTACATTAGAAAGGTGAAGAGAAACAAACAAAAGGATGAGTAACTCAGACTAGAGAGAATACCACATTTCCATGGATAGAAGAGAAAAGGGGGGAGCTTTAAACATTATGGTAACTAGATGCACAAATGAGCCACTGCGTTCAAGAAATAGTGATAAACTCTCAGACAAAAGGTATTATACGTTGGATACATTTTTTATGTGTATTATAGATATGTTATGAATACAGTATATAGCAGTTAAGAATAACTAAACAGCTTATTTTGCCCTTATTTTCTTTCAGAGTTTTATAAAATAATAATGGAAATTGTAGTCACCTTACACCTGTGTCCCCCTCAACAGAGAAGATTTTTCTATATGAAGGGGAGGGGGGAAATTGATTTCAAGTAACAACTGACGTCACTACTCAGGGGAAAATGCCTGTCACAGCGGCTGATGGACTAGCGCTCAGCCAGTCAGTGACTGAAGCAGCGTCCTGCCCCAGTCACTGACTGTCTGAGTGGCCAGTCCATAACCCAGGTTGTGACGTTGATTCCAGAGCCCAGAGCCGCTCCTGCCGCTCACTGTGGGAACAGGGAGAAGTAAGTTGTTACTTGAAATTAATTTCCCCACTCCCCCTGCACTCTGCTGGCATTTAGAGAACGCCAGACTTCTCCTTTAAAAAAAAAAAAAGTCTGCTTTTTGTAAAAAAAAGAAACTAAAAAGTAACAGTTCTGGATAGTTTCCCATCTGTTCAGCTTGTTATTCAAGGGCACTAGTACTTCTCTGGCCTTGTGCTATTTGTTATGCTGCCTGCAAGGTAGGTGCATTAATGAAATTTTCTTGTAGAGGCGGACATCAGTTCAGCAGAGGTCGCAGGCTGACAATCACAAATAAAAAGCTAAAAGAGCAACGCTAATCCCTTTATGCCATACAAATGACTTCCAGGAGGATCTCAGCCACTCGTCCAGGCCACTAGCATATCTACGGCAAGGCTTCACTCAACTGAAGGTCGTTTGATGTAGAAGACGATGGTTTATTTTACTTGTCTGCTCAGCAAATTAGCGGTTATGATCTAATAGATCCATTTTATGACATCAAGACATAGATAGAGTTTATCCTCACTAATTCTCTGTGTATAGTAACAGAAAGTATTAGTTACATATTTAGAATAGATGATTGTTTCCTGAGTAATCATTGAATATAGGGAAATGCTCCAGACCTTATGACAGAGATCCTGGTGATGAAGCATCCATTACTCTATACCCAGTTCTCTGATGCCCATTTATTTCCATGCATTTTATTACTGATATTAGTATTGCCAGTCTTATCCCGATTACATGGTCTATGAAGCCTTCAGTTATGACCATTAGATTCAGGTTCCAATGTGTTTCAAAGATTTTACCATATAACATGTGTGATGCCGACCTTAGGGTTCTTACACATGCACATCGTTCGCTGCAGATTTTTACAAAAGAAAATGTACAAGTTATCTAATAGCGTGTAATTGACAGGTTTCTGTCCGTGAAATCTCCATCATACACTGAAGTGCAGCTTAGAGCTTTTCCCCTGCTTTAGGCTATGTTCACACAACGTATATTTCCGTAAAACCATGGCCATTGTACAACGGCCGTGATTATTACGAAAATATACATTACCCTGCTGTCTATATGATCCCGGCCAGAGCACATACACATGATATACGCTTCGGGCGGGTTCCCTAGCGGCGACGCAAACAACTATTCATTGAATAGCGGACGCAGAAAACCATGTCAGTGCACACTATGGAACGAGCGGATCCGGCCGCTCGCTGCATAGTGTGCAGTGGAGAGTTTTGATGTTCTGATGCGCCCGCATCAGAACTCTGAGGCTGCAAAGATCATCTGGCCGGTACTGCAGTACCGGTCGGGACGATCTTTTCAAAGACCGGGCCGTTCCGTGACCCGGCTGGGTCACGGAACAGCCAGTCTCTTACATAGTGTGAACATAGCCTTGAAGTGCTGAAGCCAGAAGAAGTGCATGGCAGCATGCTTCACTCTCTGGCTTGTTGTATGCTCTTTTGTAAGCTTATAGAGACTGACTCGTGCAATGAGACAGATTGAGCACTGAAACTAAGAGTCTCGAGTCAGTCTCTATAGGCTTACAAGGCGAGGGATGGATTGTTCACATTGCATTGTGAATTTTGCATTCATGCACTAAGGAGCAATTTTGGCAGCTAATATTCTCTTCCAGCGCTACATTGGAACAGATTTACAGCTGTGGCCGCTGCTGGATTGTCATCTAATGACTGCCAACAAAACTTACTAATGCAGCACCACTTGCTGGTGTCTATCAGGTTACATTTGCTCTTAGCCTTTATTCACACTGTTGTATTACAGCTCCATGTGAACACTGTATATTTAGCAACAAAAAAATGGGAGTTGAGCCCATCATGGCAAGCTAAAACACCTTGTACCAATAACTTTTTATATACAGTTTATCTCACAGTATGTTTCTGCATTTTGCATTATGTATGACACAAAAATAGAATTTAACAGTATAATAAATCCGCACAATGCTGCAGGACAATTCTGTACTGAGCCTGGAGCACTGATGCAAAAGAGCAGTGGGTCAAGGATGACACCTATACCCTCCAGACAAGTCATTCTGTGGCCAACAATAATACATACAGTGGGCTTCAACATCATATTACTCACTTAGAATGAATATTATAGCTGAGATTTGTTCTTAGCTAAGTGCAAACCTTTGCCGGACTACTACACCTGGATAGGAATGTGTGCTCTCTCAGCTGAGAATGCATTACCTATCCAGCTTACACAATACACTACCAGGGGGAAGAAATTGTCGGCAAAATCTTTCATCAGAAGAAAAAAGTGGAATTCCCGCATCTTTAAAAGACTTCCTTGCATGCCCATTAATCTATAGATGATGGTTGGGAATAATGGAAAATGGAGCACTTTGATCATTGCCACCTGTACAATTTCATTTTAGTTTATTGATCCTTTCAACAATGTAAATGATCAATGTATATATAAGGATCAATGACAAGTATAAAGCATACAAAGACCTAAAAATGCATGTTTGTACAGTATCATGATAAAAGAGATACAATGTCAACACAGATCGCTTTGCTTACAGATAATAGCTCAAGATTTCAATAGAGACCCTATGGTTGGTATATATAGTGATAACTGTCCTGAGATAACCTTTTCAAGTTAAAAAGAAAAAAGAAAGAAATTCTACATGTCCAATTATGGCTCTAGCGGAGCCCCATGAGGAGGAAATAATTTGTCTGGCAAAAATTGTGTTACATCATGAGATCTAACACAAAAAAAGGGTCACAACTCCCCCAAAATGGCACAAAACACAATGAGGAAATCTATCAAGATGACCATGTGTGTCCATATAGAAAATACACAGTTTTCCAATTAAAAATACTTGTTCCCCCCCCCCCACCACACACACACAATCTCATATTTGTCCCCTATCCGCAGTACTTTTTAATTGGAAAACCTCTTTAAGTTTTACTTTTTCCTTTCATAAAACCATTGAGGTAAATCATAAACTTATGGGCTACTTCTAGTGGAGGCTGAAGGAAGTAATTTTAAATAATTGACAGTTGCCGAGACCCCCCTGATCGATAAAACAAGCAGGTTAAAGGGCTCAGCTAAGCATTGTGCTCCTTGCATTCTCCCAGCCTGGTAAATGTGGGCTCACACTTTCTATAGCCTTCAGCAGCAGGGCTCAGCTGTATACATGATAAGGCACCTACAGTATACCACATCAAATTTTTTTTTTTTTTTTTTTTAATTTTAAATAACAGTTAAAGATTAACTGGATTTTTTTTCCTAAACAGCTATAAGGAGAGTCTATAGGGACTACGCTAAAATAAAGCTATTACTCACCTCATCACGTTCCTCAGTGTCCTCAGGCCTTGTCTGTGCGACACTCTGGTCAGCGCAGGTGCAGCTCTCACTTCTGGTCCCTTCTCTGGAGTAATAGGCCAATCACTGTCCGAGACAAGACCTCTCCGCCGCGTAATCCCGTCATGCTCAGTGTGCTGCTGTAAGCGAATAAGAGGGCGCGCACTCGTCCGCTGCCGCTGCTCTCTGCTCGAAGAAGTGACATGTTACTTCTTTGAGCGGAGAGGAGAAGGAGCGGATGAGCGTGCGCCCTCTCATTCACTTACAGCAGCACACTGAGCACGGTGGGATTCCACAGCGGAGAAGTCCGCCGCGGAATTACGCCGTGTTTACTCAGTGTGAACGGGGCCTTAGATGCAAAAGACAAAAACTATTTATATGCATTGTTTTTAAAAAAAAAAAAAAAAATATTGTTATATCAGGAACAAATATAACCTCCATACTGTTACAGAAGAAAACGCACACATGTAAAGACCAATAATATCACCACTGCATGACCACTGCATAATGACTCTATATACACTATATACAGACCAATATTACCGTCATAGAGTGACCGCCACGTAATAACTCTACATACACACTATATACAGACCAATATTACCGCCATACTGTTACTGAAGAAAAGGCACGTAAAACGCATTTAAAGACCATTAATATCACCACTGCATGACCACCACATAATGGCCGAAAAACTCACTCTATATAGACTAATATTACTGCTATAAAGTGACCAAAGCATAATGACTAAAGTATATACACACTATATACAGACCAATGTTACCGCCATAGACTGACCACCGCATAAGGACTCTATATATACACCAATATTACCGCCGTACAGTGACTGCTACATAATGACTCTATATACACTATATACAGACCAATGTTACCGCCATAGAGTGACCACTACATAATGACCGTATATACAAACTATGTACAGGCCAATATTACTGCCATAGTGTAACTGCCACATAATAACTCTATACACACACTATATAAAACACTATATTGCCTTAGTGACATCATACGCTATTTATAGGAGCTGCAGCCAATCACCGGCCTCAGTGGTCATGTGCAGCATATATATGACTGATGAGGCCAGAGAATTGCTGCAGCTCCAAGCACAGTGTATGGTTACTTCATCTGAAAACTTCTGCCTCTGCTGAATCAGCAGTGGCAATATATATATATATATATATATATATTCACATATATATATATATATATATATATATATATATATATATATATTACTCACACACAAACAAACGTACGCTCATAGACATACTAAGACATCCATAAAAACAGATTATACAAATCCAAAACAACCAGTCCATACACTATGCACACACTACTTCATCCATTATACACCTACATTCATACACACACACTACATATACAGTATACTTACTAACATAAGCAGCATACTGGGTGTAGTGGTGCACATGTTGCTTGCAGCAGCAGCAGGCTAGGATCCTCACACAGCAGCCTGCAGACTTCTCCCCCATCGTCCCGACACCAGTCGAAGCAGGAAGATGGAGGGAGGTCACATGGTGCAGGAGGGAGAGAGAGGGTAGGGAACACACTGGGAGCAAAGCGTCCTGCAGCCTCTGTGTGACCCCTGATAGCAGCCACTAGCTGTAGCCAGAAATCACTGCCAGACGCTGACGGACGCTGTCTGAGAGCTCCTGCCTGTGACACATACTGCCACTGCAGTAGGAGGCCCCCAGGGGAGGGGGGCCCTGGGCAATTGTCCTATTTGCCCCCCCTAACGCTTGCCCTGGTCATGTGACCACACAGACATCTGACAGCAGCCCTGCTTCTCTATTCTAGGCTGTTGTACTACGCTACTGCATTCTGAGGATCTGCAGCTCCATTCTGTATCTACAAACTGCTGCTGTTTTTTCAGGTTTATGCACTTACTATACATTATACTACACATGCTGATTGCTATACTGTACAGTAACTTATAATGTGACATATACACTCAGCCATTCGCAATGTGAATAAAAAAATTTTTGGGGGGAGTGGAACCAAATTTCAATGATTTGTTATGGTAAATTTTGCTTTGGTTTAAGAGTGAATTTGGATGACAAGCACAGTCCCGGAACGAATTATGCTCCTAATCTAAGGCACCACTGTATATGACAGTACCGTGAGTCTCTGTTTTTTCACATAGCCCTGTGTAATATTATTATATATGTGCTACAGATATTGCATGAAGATTTTGTAAAGCTCCCATTATACCAGATAAGTGGTATATGTTTTCTGTATGCATCATGAAATCTCCCATTGCATACAGCAAACATAACCATGCACCCCAATCACCTGACAGAGGCAGAAAAGTGTCACTTTGTCCTCAATGCAAGAGGTTTCTGGTGGAGTTTTTTTTCTGCAGGTGCTTTCTGCTGGATGGAATAACACAGAGCAGGATCTTGTGAAAAAGAAACACTTTCTGGCTGTATCCTTTGGAGTGTGAATTAATGGATGCTACACAGTGGCATTTGTCATATCTATACAGTGGTGGTATATGTCTGGAGATCTCCTCATGTTTACCCCTGATGGGCACCACAAAAATGTGTTTTGAAAAAACATCTGATGACCATTATTCACATGGAATAAACTTTTGGATTGTTGCTATTTTTCAAAAAGGGTCATGTTCTTTCTTTCTACTGTTATTAACTGTTACTATGGAACATATATTTTTACGTTAAGCACCATCGATAGTTTGGACAAGTGGGCGGACTGTAGCAGTTTTAGTAGTGCCAAAAAATTCTGTATGGATGTGGGTTTAGAAAAAAGCCTAATTTGAATTCAAAATGTTTAAGAGTATAGTTTATAGTCTGCAGGACCACATATAGCGTATGAATGCAGTTATACAAAAGATAGCTCCACACATTTAGAGTTAAAGGTTAACTATTACTGTATCTCTTATTTTTCCATTTTTTAAGTGATCCGTGCAAAATGGCTCTGTCACATGATGAACATCCAACATAGCATTATAGTCTATTATGGCACAGAAAGTGGATTCAAGTTGATCCAATAGCCAATGGGAATGAAGGGTGTTTAATTAAAGGGTTAATTCTTGGTTGCTTATTCTAGGATACATTTCTGCAACCTGCAGAGAAGACAGGCAAGACGCCTACCTCTACAACATTCTCTCTGCATGGTTTCAGGGATCTTCCTAAATTCCCCAGCTGAACTAACAGTTTCAGGTTTTTCTCCCACAACACCAGAGAAACACGATGAAGAAATTGCTGAAAACTAAACAAAACGGAGCAATGTTTTTGCAGTGTTTGCAAATAGATAAGAACGGCTGGATAATAACAACAAACATTTTGCCAAGTAAATCCCAAACTGATTGCCTCAGACATTGCATTGTTTTATTTGGGGTTACATGGCTAAGAGAAAAAATGTCTCTTGGTTTCTACTTAAATAGTTATTATAACCAAAGGGACTAGAACATTCGAGAAACAAAAGAGAAATAGGAGCCAAACTTTATTGCAGAATGTTGTTGAAATAGGACTCAATGCTATTTCATCTGGGGCTCTATTTTTCTAGGTTGCGGTTGTATTGTGGTTACAACAATTGTAAAATTGTTACAAAGAAAACAAAAATGCAACATAGCCACAACCTGTGATGAAACCCAAACCTTTAATGGAAGCAGGATTAGAATTTGCAATTAATTTTAGCTACAACAGTGGGATGGGTTAGATTTTGTGGGCCGCACATGAATATTCTCTATGTAGTAGATTGGGCCAACAGTTACCTCCCCAACTCCCCCTTGGATTGGCATAATGTCTATGTGCATGTCAAGTGGGAAAGGAGGGTATGTATGTTTTATTCATTTCTATTGCGCTGAGATAGATAGATAGATAGATAGATAGATAGATAGATAGATAGATAGTCAGGTATAATCAGGACGGCACTCTGAATGTCCAATGTTGGTAGGTGGGTGCCAGCAGCACACACAGGAGAACCACCTATGTACGGCTGTATACTGGAGGTAAAACACCGCGGCACTCCGGATTCAATCCAAATAGTGATTTATTGATCCCACAAATACTTTTGTGGGATCAATAAATCACTATTTGGATTGAATCCGGAGTGCCGCGGTGTTTTACCTCCGCTAGATAGATAGATAGATAGATAGATAGATAGATGGATATACTCATAATATAACCATGGTATATTATTGGAATATGGGAGAGGACACCAGGAAGTGCCTGTTGGAAGCCCATGCAAACATGGGTAGAACATACAAACTCTATGCAGATATTGTCTTGGTTAAATTTGAATCCAAGTCCCCAGTGCTACAAGGCAATCACGCACCATGCTGCCCATGTGGATCAAAATATCTACTGCAACATCAAAAATTATAATTTGCCCCTGCATCTAAACAGTATGGGGAACATGTATCAAGCTGCGTATTTCATTTTTTCATTGGAAAGTGCCGATTTGTGAATATTTTATTCGCAAATGGCCGTTTTGTGAATAAAATATTTGCAAATCGGCACTTTCCACCGGGTACGCCAGGGGGGAGGGGAGGAGGTGCAGAGGGGGCGGAACGGGGGAGCAGACCCAGAGTCCGCGCGATTCATCTTTAGTTTTGCCAAAAAATACGCAGGAAACCTACTCCAGCTCTGAGCTGGCGTAGGTTTCCTGCCATGCGCACCGGCACGCGCGGGATATATGTAGAGGCAGTGCGCCTCTACATAAATCTCCATAGTGCCGGAGCTGCGGGGACATTTTTAAGTCCGGCGCAGAAAACGTCAGACTTAATAAATGTCCCCCTATGTGCTTTTGGGTACTTTGGTTTTCACCTTGAAGAGCTAGAAGGTAACATTAAGCCACCTAGCTCCCTGTGAAACTAGTCTTATTATGTGCCAAAAACGTCATGATTAGACAACACTAGATTAATAGAAATGCAAAAGTACATAAATAAATAAAATATTTTCATGTACAGTAATACATATAAACATGATAAATAGTTCAATAAACACAATTCTGTATTTAAATAAGTATGTAAAAAATGTATGATGGAATATAAAAGTAGTTCTGAAAGTTAGAAACTTCATGATACGATAAAAGTTCACTCTGGGGCTACATAATGAACTATCTATGTTTAGTTAATAGGATTATAAAATAAAGCGGTTGTCCACATCTGCTTAATTATTAATTTTGCTCAGGCTTTTAATGTTAAGAATCCTGGTGGCTCTAATGACCTGTGGAGATGAGAAACTCTCTGGAGTGTGTATTGGGAAGGGGGAAGGTTAAGGTGATTAACTGGTGCTAACAAGTTTAGGATGTGGAAGAACTATTTTCTTGGACGTCCATCAAAGGAAGGATAGAATGTTCCTGGGGGATGGGTGGAAGAGAAGAGGCAGCTATGTATTTAACAGATGATGTTACTCTGTGTACCCACTCTTCTCCCAGCATTGCTATGACTGTTTCTGTCCTTCCCATCCCTGTCCATTACAAGCAGGCACCAGACGTAGAAACCTGGAGTCAAGAATACAGGCTGGCAGCTGATCTGAAAAGTGATCATACGTAAGGAGAGTTCATTACCCTTCCTGTTGATCTCTCCTTTGAGGACACTCAGCATAATTAAACCAGTGCATTGCTCATCCCCATTGACACCTCCGTCAGTCTGATCTAGTTCTTGGCCAGTGCTGAGAGTTCACAATACTGGAGCAGGCAATAAACCACAATGTAAGGGAATACATTCTGTACAAAACAGTATATGCCTGTAACCAAGAATATGTCCCTGTCATCATCATTAATATGTTTCATATTTCATATTTTTTACATTTTGTATTTACTTTTTGTTGTGTCATGATGTCTGCCATTAGAACGCTTGATATTTGTATCAGCACGTCACTTATGAGAGCATATGCAAAGAGAAAAAATAACACTTAATCAGATGCCTGATGAAAAGGGGATTGCACCCTCAAAACAGGGGACCGTGGCCGGTGTTCCCAAAGGGGTGTTTGTGCTAGACAAATCCCACCAACCTCTTCCTTTTACCACTATTGTACTTATGAGAGTATGGTTTTTCTAATATACAGAAGATCTACAGATGTAGCTGTAATGGTAAAGACCAAAAGAAGGGCTATATCTGTATATACATATACAAGATCAAACTCCAGTTGTACAATATGTGCTTAAAATAAATCCAATATGGTTCTAGGGGACACTAATGCATGAGTCTCTCAGGGCCCTAACACTTGGAAACATTAATGTGCGAAAAAACGTTATATAGTTTGAATTTAATCTTTAGGGTATATTCACACGGACGGGCTCGCAGCGAGATTCTCGCTGCGAGCCCGGCAGGTCCTGGCAGTTCCCATACACTACATACTTGCTGCGGTCTAAACGACCGCAGCGAGTATGTATTTCTGCCGCCCTTAACCCCTTCTGCTCCCTGCCGATGCTCCCCCGCTGTAAGCATACTTTATCTGGCCTTGCTGCACGGGTCCGGCGTCCTGCTCTCCCGTCCGGCCAATCAGTGGCTGCGGCTGGGCAACACACTAATTGGCCGGGCGGGAGAGCAGGAATCTCGCTGCGAGCCCGTTCGTGTGAATATACCCTTAATCTTTATTTGTGTATGGAGAAGACAATTGAACGACTAATGAAAATTTGTTTGTATGTCGTCGATTGTCGTCGAATTCTGGCTGTAAGGCAAACAATTAAGGTTTTTTCATTTATTCAAATGAGAAGCAAGTGCCCACAGGGTGGGGCCAGTTACATCAAGTGCCTATAATTGCTATCCATCAGCATTTGATTGACAGCCTCTGTGCTGTGTGCTGTAGGGCAGTGCTTCTCAAACTGTGAGGCAGGCCCCACCAGTAAGGCGCCCCCTAGTTGTTGGTAAGGCACAGCTGGGGAGGCAGTTTTCACTAAAGTGACTATAAGCCGCACATTTATTTTCCTGACTGCAACAATCTCAGGTTTAGGAACATTGTTGACTTATGTTGTACTTACTTAATGTTATACAGAGATTAGGAGACAAATGAAGGGTAGACTAAGCAATAGTTTTTATATTTGCATGGACTTTTTCACCATAGATGGTGAGGCCTTAGCATCCTCTAGGTCAGTCTGATGAGGCCCAGGCATCATTATGTCTGTGGGGTGAGGCTTCAGTAGAAAAAATTTGAGAAGTGCTGCTGTAGGGGATGACAAAGGCATCAATATGATTCCTTATGTATTTGTAAATCATTTCATTTACCAAAAATGACTCCTTATCCTAAACAAATCTCTAAAATGTGCTGGCTGCCTCAATCCTCTGCAATCTCCTTTCTTCTGTCTTTTTTCAGGGGAATCTTTCTCCAGTAACAGCTAGATCAGGACAAAGTGCAGGAAGTGTAAGCAGAATTTACCAAGTGCTATGTGCGGGAGAATTGGATTGAGTCTGAGAAATCCTGAGCAGTGGACCTGCAAGCTGAAACAGTCAAACCGTTCCTTAAAGGTGAACAAAGGACTTTCCTCTTATATCTGACCACCGATACAACTCAGACAGCTGTCCCTTGTGTAAATACCAGTGTGTCTAATGCATTATGTCCACAGTGCTGTACTGTAATTTTTATATTCTCAGCAGCAACAACCTAGGCAGCTCAGTGCATAGTAGAGCTCTTTCCTTGCTGTGATGCTGCTGTTTCTTTCCTTTCTGCTCACATAGCTCTTTCCAGCCCAGTGTCACCCTGTTTAGTCCATTTTTAATTTACAATCCTGCTAACACTATACCAAGTGATGTTGCAAACAATTATTTGCAAAGCGGATTCTATAAAGGGCAAAATGCATTTACTGTACTATATTGTTATGTATGGAAGTTTTGCCTAATCCGCTCTGAGACTGTTTCATTACTCCTAATGAAGGAACTGCATTTTTCCAGAATTGAATACTAACAGATGACAGGCGTCATAGTCATTGGACTACGCTGGATGAATAGTTGCACCTTTCTTTTTTGAGTAACTGGTTGTAGTCCAAAAATTTGGACGTGTTATTAAGATATATCATTACTGATCTCAGGAATACACAATTATATTCCATAATCTGATAAGTTTGTCATATGCCTTTGAAAATTTAACAATTTTATATGCTATTAAAAAAAATTCAATAAAATTTTTTAAACAAGGAAGTTTAGCTTTGGCTAAGAAATATGAAAAAGAAGAAAAAAATGCAGGAAAATTGCACAAGGTCTAAAGGTGCCCAGATGGGGACCTCCCAATTCTCAGATGACAGATGATGCTGGGGGAAGGAAAGGTTTGGCATGTTGGATTTGAGCAGGTCAACCCTTTTGTTTTCAGAGATAAGCCACTGCCAGTGCTATCTGCCAATAGTTTACCCCTCCTGTTTCCGTTGAGGACATTGGGAGATAGCTATCAAACAAACAAATGTTTGGGCACAGCTATTAAACGTGTATGGTTACCTTAATGTTTTTTTTTAAATGCATTACTCTTCAGGATGAAAAGAAAGGGTTTCTTCACACAGTCAGGTGGCATTTTAGACTACATTAAAAAGTACATGTAAAATACAAACCAGCACCTCTATGGTTTAGTGAAAAGTTTGGTTAGGCACTACTAACCCTTTGTTTTGGTTATTTGTTGTGGATCCACGTACTAGTAGCAGTGGTGGCGGAGAAGGGTCAAGCCCAGATATACATGGAAATAGGTACTCTGCACTGAGTTGCAGTTAAAGTAATTTTTATTTGCTTAGTTGGTAAAGCAGATATACAGTAAAGTAACGTTTTGGTCTATACGACCTTCATCAGACTCATCATGAATAGTATATAAACGGTGAGGAGTCCTGGTAGAACAGCTTGTGAAACAGCTTCAGTGCTGGGAGTAGAAGTCTTGGTATAGGCACAGACTGATAAGTCCTGGTATCAGTAGGAGAGCTGTGCTAGCTTTCAGCGTGATGGCAGCAGGAGCCTTTCCTGGACTGGGAGACGCTATTGTTTTGGTTATTGGTGATGTAGGGTGCTCACAACCTTGATCCCTATTGATGAAAACTTCCAACGTCAATATAAAATGTCAATAAGTTTCACGTCTATATAGTTGTATTTTTAGTTGGGGTTCTTGAGGGTAGCACCCAGAGTGCATGATGGAATACATCAAGTTGTAACTACATTAGTAAACCCATTGCATCATGTTCTACAAGTCGCAGCTCTCCTCAGAAACAACTGAGATTGTCATCGAAGCACTTTAAGATGACTTTGATGTAAACATTCCAAGTAAATATGTATCTACAATATCACCTACTAGAGGCTGCCAGGTAGTAAATCCTGGTTATACCTTTGGGTATTGAACATATACTGACATATACTTAATGTATTCCAAGTCCCTAATCAAACACTGAGAAAACCAGTATAATGGGTGTCTTAAGCAGCACTATTGGTGAACCTGACGTGACCCTGCAAAGTAAACAAACGTCAATTCAGATCAAAGTTTTCTTCTCTCCTATGCATCCATTCACGCCAGTGATGTCATTGATACTTCCTATAGGAAGTAAACATTACAAACAGGTCAAGCTTGTAACCAGGGTAAACATAATGCTTTTTTCTTTCCACCATGCAGGTAGAGAAGACTGTATCTTATTGTATCACCTTGCCAATAAACCCTTTCTGCTTCAGGATCTGTGTGGCACTGAAGGAACAGTTCTTAGCATTGTCTACCATGCATGCAAACAATGAAGACGATTCAACTATTAGTATTCAGCTGTTTAAAAAAGGTACAGTAGGTTATCACACCAATGCATTGTGTCACAATGCTGGGAGGAGAAGGTGTGGCAGTAGATAAAGTATTGTTTTTTTTTGGTGCCAATGGGAAAGGATAGGTTTATTTTTGTTGTCTAAAGATCCCAGTATTTATCTGCACTTACAAGCAGGCTGGAGCTTGTCAGTAATCTGGGAGATGAGTACAGCTGGAGTGACCGCTGACAGATATCAGTGAGCAGCGAGGTCCTGAGGGTAAGGGTTACACCTGTGGAGACGCTGTGAGTTCTCTGCATTGTTATTTGGGACACAGTATCGGGAGATGTATCTTAACCCTTTGAGGACCAGGCCCAAAATGACCCAGTGGACCGCGCAAATTTTGATCTTAGTGCTTTCGTTTTTCCCTCCTTCCCTTCTAAGAGCTCTAGCACTTTCAGTTTTCTATCTACAACCCATGTAGGTGCTTGTTTTTTACAGGAATAGTTGTACTTTGTAATGGCGTCGTTTATTTTACCATAACATGTATGATGGAATTCCAAAATTAATATTTATGAAGATATAAGTTGGTGAAATCGTAAAAAAGAATGTAATATGATAACGTTTGGGGGTTCCTGTGTCTAAGTAATGCACTATATGGTAACAGCGACATGATACTATTACTCTATAGGTCAGTCTGAACACAACCATATGCAGGTTACGCAGATTCTCTAATGTTATATATTTTTTTTAAATGAAATCCTTTTTTTTGGCAATTAATTATAAATAAAATGGGCCTATTGTGACGCTTATAACAGTTTTATTTTTTCACCTACGGGGCTGTATGGGAAATAATTTTTTCCTCCATGATCTCTAGTTTTTATTAATATCATATTTGTGAAGATCGGACATTTTGATCACTTTTTATTCATTTTTTCAAATATATAATGTAACATAAAATCGGTAATCTGCGCACTTTTTTCCCTCTTTTCGTCTACGCTGTTTACCATTCGCAATGACGTTTGTTAAATTTTAATAGATTGGACAATTACGCACGCTACGGTATATTATATGTTTATTTGTTTATTTATTTTTATATGTTTTATTTATATAATGGGAAAGGGGGGGTGATTTCAACTTTTATTGGGGGAGGGGTTTTGGGCTAGTGTAATAGTGTTTTTAACTTTTTTTTTTACACATTTGAAGTCCCTTTGGGGGACTTTTACATACAGTACTTTGATTTTTAGGCATAGCATAGCATTGATCAGTGTGATCGTCGATCTGCTCATTGAGCCTGCCTGTGCAGGCTCAGTGTAGCAGATCACCGATCGGACCGCACGGAGGCAGGTGAGAGACCTCCGGTGGTCCGTTTTACTGATCGGGACCCCCGCAGTCACACTTACACTTAAACGCCGCGGTCGTACCGCGATCGCGGCATTTAAAGAGTTAATGGCACGCGGCAGCGCGATCGCTGCAGCGTGTCATTACCGGTGAGATCCCGGCTGCTGATTGCAGCCGGCCCCCACCTGCTGTGAAGCGCGCTCTGCTCCAGAGCACGCTTCATAGTGGGAGAAACACCCAGGACGTATAGTTACGCCCTAGGTCGTCTGGGGACAGACTTCCATGGCGTAACTATACGCCCTGGGTCGTCTAAGGGTTAAGAAAGGCTTGTGGACTGTCACAGAAAGGGATGTGAGTTGATCAGTTGTGTGGGCCATTTCTGGGTTAGAGCTGTAGGGGATTAGGAGGTGGATAGCCTGCAGGGCTTGGTACATGCTGTATTGCTAGAGGACAATAAGTCTAATTATTAGCTTCTTATGGGTTCAATTTGAAAGGTGTCAGTTTGTGGGGAGCAAAAGCTGAATTTATGCCTAAACCTTGTAGGAACGGTCACTGGGACCTAGATATAGTATGTGCTTGTGGCTTGTTATATGTAGATGACCCAAGGCCTGATGGGTTTACCAGTGTAAGCATGGGCAAGTGGAATTGTAGGGAGAGAACAGTGCTTAGTTGTAGTTGGATGATAGACCCATATCAGATAGACCCTTATTTTGTTGCGTTAATCTTATCCAGTTGGGCTTACTTGGGATTTATTTCAGTTAGAAAGAAGGACTTAAAGAGATTTTCACTATAGAGTTTATGATGTCCTATCTCAGGGTAACATAAAATAATGACGAAGAAGATGAACAGAATGATATATAACATTATTCTGTGCAGCTGATTCAGACATATCCTCCTGAATAACATGGACAATAAGTAGTCCTCTCCATTATGTGCATGGGCCTAGTTGTCCTGGATATTCATGAGAAGCAGAAAACTCCACCCACCAGCTGCTGATTGACAGTCATCTTTCCATGCTGTGTATAGGCAGTCAACTGTCAATCAGCAGCTGGAGGGTGGAGGGAGGGGTGTGGCGATAATCCTATTCTCCTGCAGTAACATAGTAACCATTAAAGGGGTTATCTAGCGCTACAAAAACATGGCCACTTTCTTCCAGAGACAGTCCCACTCTTGTCTCCAGCTTGGGCGGGGTTTTTGCCGCTCAGTTCCATTGAAGTGAATGGAGCTTAATTGCAAACTGCACCTGAACTGGAGAGAAGAGTCGTATTGTCTCTGAAAGAAATTGGACATGTTTTTGTAGCACTGGATAACCCCTTCAAGTCCTGCTGTCTAACTGATTTTGTGCTAGAAAGCTTCACCACATTCAAGTAATATATTTATATAAAAGAAAAAGGAAGCACTCTTATTATTACTGTTATTCTCTATATCTTTTTGCGTCTTAATTCGAGGCTAGGTTCACACACAGTAAAATAAAAGCAAAATACTGCTGTAAAATAAGGGGGGGGGGAGATGGCCATTATTTCTAAGTAATAATGTGCTATATTAACGTCTATGGAAAAATGACTGGCTTTGCGCACACTGTATTTTTTTTTTATTATTTACAAATTAAAAACAGCTGTTTTTCCCTAGACTTTCCATTAATAGAGAAACACCATGCTAATGCCTTAGAATGTGTGTGTGTCCCATACAGGGTTGCTGTGCCCTGACACTCTAAACCAGAAATGTATAATATAGGACACAACAGTCTGGTTGCCACATTGTATAAGTAGCACATGCATGTTACAAATATTGTACCTTGTACACAGATATATTCCCACCCTTGAGTGCCGATGTTCACATAGACTCTGTCTTCACATCCAGTAAGGATGCTCTGAAGTCCAAGCTATTGAGAATGGGGGATACACCCCCAAAACATAGCGCTCCTCTTGGCTATCCGAGTATGTTGTGTCCTTTATTATACAATTTATTGTAAGTCACACTGTTGTGTCCTTTATTGTACATTTCCTTAGATTTTAACATACTAAACTATTAAATTATTAAATAAGAAAAACGTCCATATTTTTTCCTGATCACTGTGTATGAACCTAGCCTCAAGGGTACCATGGCCTTACATGCTGTCAACTTACTAGGGGGAAAAAACACCCTTCCCCATTCCCTACACCGGTGCAGGCCCCTCAGTAAATCCGGCAGACATGGGCCTGCTGCACGGCAGGTGCAGAAATATACACCAGCTCTGGAGGTGTAGATTTTTCCATGATTTATGCCTGCCAGCACCCCCTCCTCCCTACATTGCTGCGCCTGTTGGCCTGCGTAAAAGGGCATTAACAAATCGAATTCTGCAGAAAACACTGTTTATGGTACTTGCTTGCTTGACAGTTTAACTGCTGCTGAACATGATCTTGTACTATCTTTTTACTCATTTACACTACAGTATGTGAACCTGGTTTTGGTGTCATAAATTCAAATACTTTAGTAGCTGTACTGCTGTGGAGTCCTCGGTGCTGAATTTGTCCTCTTGGTGGTTTGCATGGTGACGTTTATATTGTTGAAGCTTGGCTATCTGCCTAACTCTTGTCCTGTCTAGGCATTGGCATACCCTCCTGTGAAAAAATTGACTCTCCAAGCCAAGATGAATCTGTAGCCCTGTAATCATCACATAAATGTATAATGGTTATATGCTACTAGTGTATATGGTGTTCCAGAGGAAATAGGAGATTTCCTGCACAGCAATCACTGTCTTGAAAAGTTCTCTAACTGCAGTAAAACTTGTATATGTGTCTATTCTTACTAAGGCAAATAAGACAGATGTGTTGGAGGTCTGAAAGCTGGGAAAATAATCAAGTCAAATTATACGTTACCAGTAGCAAAAAAGGACTATCAAGGGAAACCAAGATATATAAACTACAACGGGAAATAGCAAATATCCATCTTTGTCATTCAATTTTTAAACAGTATAATAGTGCTTCCTGAGATGGGGGCTAGAGAGAACCCTAAAAAATACAAAAAAAATAAGTAACAAGTGACTATTACTGTACATCCCTTAACCATTGTTTACCGACTATAGTATATAATAGAGAAGTTACAAAAGCATACTGTGGCCATATAGTAACTGAATTGAACTTCTTACAGTCACATGTGCATAACACCTTTTTAATATAACATCCAGCACAGGGCAGACACAGACTTCAGAGGGCTCCTGTGCAAAAAATGTGCTTGGGCCCCTTAAAACCAAATTGTTTCCCCAGCCTCCTTTCCTATATAAGTGATTACAGCACAGTTATATGCATTATTTCACAAGTGATGTCTACTATGATCAGAGTACTTTTTCCATTTTTGTTTCTCTTCTTTTGTTGGGGAGGAGTAGGTAAGTCCCCCATTATGCACAGTATACAGTACAGGTCTTCCCAATAAAATAAATACCGTATTTTCCAGCATAAAGGGGACTGAGAGTATAAGACGACCCCTGACTTTTAAGATTGTCAGGGGTTCGCCTTATACACTGGAAAATGTCAACCCCTGTGGTTAGGTGGTGGTTAACTGCAGCTAAATAAAAAACAAAAACATTTAACTCACCTAGGGGCAGTTCCCGGCCTCTGCGCGCCGTACCGTTCTCGGTGCAGGCAGTGTGACGTAAACTACCTGCCCTGGAGATCGCCAAACTTCTCATTGGAGAGGCTCAGAGACTCTCGGCTGCCGGGAGAGCTTCGGGAGAATGAAAGAGGCGCCGGAAGTTCCCGAAGCCTCTCTCATTCTCCCAAAGCACTTCTGGCAGCTGAGAGTCTCCAATGAGACGCTCGATTGCCAGGGAGAGGTTTGTCAATCTCGGTCTCCGGCGCAGGTAGTGTACGTCGCACTGCCTGCGCTGGGAACGGTACGGGAGGCGCGCGGAGGTCGGGTACTGGCCCCAGATGAGTTAAATGTTGTTTTTTTTTCTTTTATAGTGGTCGCTACAGTGTAACATTAAAATCAATAAAAAAGAAATAAATCTAGTAGTGATCATTAAATAATGCAAAGCAATGTTCCTGTGAAGATGGGCAAATCTATAAAGGAAAGTCACCCATAACAGGACTGGAAAAACCTTTAACGTTCACTCCAACAATATTATTTTTTCCATTAGACAGATAAAGTTCCATGTGTGCTACTGTGCTCAGGCTTTGAATTCTGGTGGGACAATGACTCACTGGTTATAAATAAATGACTCATCTATTATGACTGCTCTCTTCTGGTTCCGAGGTAGCTGCACTTGTACTTCAAGATGCTATTTCCTTCATCAAAAACTGAAGGAATCATCTAGAGGTTTTTCTTGTACATTTAAATATTCCAAAGAGGGAAAAAAGTTTAAAAATACTATTTCCAATATTCACTCCTTCTAAAGAGAGATGGGTTGCATCAGGGTCGACCATGAAAAAAACTTATAATAATGGTAATAATGTGTGTGTGTGTGTGTGTGTGTGTGGAAATGGAAACAGTGAAATGTACACAACAGCGCTGTGTAAACCCAGGCTTATTTGTGCAACTTGAAATTACATTTATCAGTTGGAATTACATTCAGGATGTGACTGCAGATACATACAAGAAGGTATCATGTGCAGTACAGGATTATCTCAAGATTTGATAACCTCATTCCATTTTTTACATGAATTAAACTTAGATAAAAAAGGAGACAGTGCAAAGCTCCTGGACCCCAACATAAAATCTGTGACTGGGAATCTTAGTCTACTATACATTTATAATAATAGCGCCATCTTATGTGGCAAAGGGATTTTGGGTCCAGCCAGGCACCATATCGAGGGCAGAGTACACTGGAGCACCAATGAACAGGGAAAATTCATTGGCCTCTAATTGTGGGGGTTGGTGGGGATCCTATGGATTAGACCTCCACAAATCAATAGGTTATGGCATGTCATAGAGAGTATGGACAGTGGCGGATTATAATGTGGGCGGTTTGGGCGGCCGCCCGGGGCCCGAGGCTCCGGGGGGGCCTATGCCACGCCGCCCACATTATAATGCCACTCGGGAGGCCCCCTTGCATTTTTTTGCTTGCGGTCACAAGAGCCTCCAGGTGATGCGCGGCTGCCAGGGGTGTCCCGTCCTCTCCTCGGCAGCGCGCGCATCACACAGCTCTTAGTGCCGCCTGGGGCCCTGACTTCCGGTACTGGAAGCGCACGTTAGAGACGGGGAGAGGACGGGACAGAAGGAGAGAGGATCGACGGGGGAACGCAGGGTAGGTGGGTTGTATTTTGTTATTTTTGTGTTATTTACTGACTGGGGGGGGCATCTATAAAGGGGAGAAGAGGGGGGGACCATCTATAAAGGGAGGGGGGAGAGGGGGACCATCTATAAGGGGGGGAAAGAGAGGGACCATCTATAAAGGGGGAAAGAGGGGGACCATCTATAGAGGGGGAAAGAGGGGGACCATCTATAAGGGGGGAAAGAGGGGGACCATCTATGAAGGGGGAAAGAGGGGGACCATCTATGGAGGGGGAAAGAGGGGGACCATCTATAAGGGGGGAAAGAGGGGGACCATCTATAGAGGGGGAAAGAGGGGACCATCTATAGAGGGGGAAAGAGGGGGACCATCTATAGAGGGGGAAAGAGGGGGACCATCTATAGAGGGGGAAAGAGGGGGACCATCTATAGAGGGGGAAAGAGGGGACCATCTATAAGGGGGGAAAGAGGGGGACCATCTATAGAGGGGGAAAGAGGGGACCATCTATAAGGGGGGAAAGAGGGGGAACATCTATAGAGGGGGAAAGAGGGGGACCATGTATAAAGGGAAAAGAGGGGGACCATGTATAAAGGGGGAAAGAAGTGGACCATCTATAAGGGGGGAAAGAGGGGGACCATCTATAAGGGGGAAAGAGGGGGACCATCTATAGAGGGGGAAAGAGGGTGACAATCTATAGAGGGGGAAAGAGGGGGGCCATCTATAAGGGGGGAAAGAGGGAGACCATCTATAAAGGGGGACCATCTCCTATAGGATTAGCACCCTCCTCTCCTGACATCCTCTGTGCTGCTGGAACCTCCCCTATGGATCAGCACCCTCCTCTCCTGACATCCTCTGTGCTGCTGGGCGCTGCGACCTCCCCTATAAGACCAGCACCCTCCTCTCCTGACATCCTCTGTGCTGCTGTGACCTCCCCTATAGATCAGCACCCTCTTCTCCTGACATCCTCTGTGCTGCTCCAACCTCTCCTATAAGATCAGCACCCTCCTCTCCTGACATCCTCTGTGCTGCTGTGACCTCTCCTATAAGATCAGCACCCTCCTCTCCTGACATCCTCTGTGCTGCTGTGACCTTGGGGGGGGGGCAACATCAGGGGACCAGGTGAGGTGGCAATATGTTTATTGGGGGCAGTGGAGGTGGGGTGGGCAATGCTTACTGGGGGCAGTAGCGGATTATAATGTGGGCGAATTGACTTGTGGGGGGGGGGGGGGGGGCAGGTTGGGTGGACAGCCCGGGGCCCAGGGTACATTTAATCCATTTAAAGGGTACATTTAAAAGATATCCAGAGGGTAATGTTCCTAGATTCAATGATGTTGAGAAAGATGTGATGGTGTCTCTGCAGTGTTTTGGTTGATCTCCCTGAGGTCAACCTTCATTCTTTCCATTCTACATTCTATGGAGAGAGGATAGGCCTGAGGCCTGTACACCTATGATTCCAGCTTGGTGTTCTGCTGAAGATGTGGGGAGGCTCAAGACCAATGGTGTGGTGGTAAACTGGAGGTCAGGGAACTGTTTGCTCACTGGAGGTAGTTTTGAACTAGAGACCAAGAAACATGACACAGACATGTGGAGAGCTGTGCAACAGGGAGGTCTGTTGGGTACATGTAAGTCTCTAAAGGGAAACTGCCTTGGTTATCAGGGCCTGAAAAAGTGTCACTAAGCAGACAGTGAACTTTCAGAGTGACTGATATTGTTCTAGGGACAAAAGAGTCTAGCTGCAGAGGAGGGTGACTAACAGTGTTCTGTAGAGGCCGCTGTTTAACTACATGAGAAAATGAACCAAAATTACAAGATGTGATGAGAGGTTTAGTAACAACCAAGTGAGCATTCTTTTCTTTAGAGAGACTAGAAGTTTCAGCAGATTTAAGTATGTTGCATTATTTGGGATTTTACTGAGATTTGTACGCCTAATTCTAAGGAATCAAGGAAAATTATTTGCAGTAAAGGTGAAAATCACGAAACACTAGTGTAACAGTCATTTTTATTTCTGATTTTACCGAATCCAAAAAGGAGGTAAAGAAGAAGGATCTTTAGAACAGGTGTATGGATGCACATCCAGGGGGAGAATGCCCTTGTGCTGACTGTCTGCTTTGTTTCATACACCCAATTACAGAACACGTATTCATTGCTGCTGTGCACAGCATTGTATGAACACACTGACAGCTAGGATATTGTAGGAAAGCCTGCTATAGCGTATGATTTACATTTTTTTACTGGCCATCTGCCAGACTATCTGTGATTCATTTCTGTGTCTTCCTTGTAAGTCTGCAGAAAATATATCTTTAAATCTCGAGCAGTTCCTGAGCTTGAGTCATGGCCTTATCCATGATAATTTTATCACTTTGCAAACAAGCTGCAGTAAGAATAATATATGCTTTTTTCCCCTAAAAGCACATTACTCTATTATATTGTGTGAGCCCACACACACTGCATAAATCTACAGTGGTATTGGAAACCTGATCCAATTTAAAGTAATAATATAAGGGGCTGGTACAGCTGCTTATAAGACTTCAGCAATGCCTTTCATATGTTTCTCCTAGCTCTGTTGTGCCTGTACACTGTATTGTGTTATATTCTACAAGGACTGAATGTATGCCTGCAATGTTGGGTGGTACCTCTAAATGCCGCTATAGCACCATAGATATAAATAGAGGCTGTCAGTAGGAAGCAGCTAGTGTGTGTGAGGGATGATATGTAAGGAGTGTCTGTATATCTCAGACTACTGACAGTAGGCCCTAGGAGTCCAGAAAAGAGAGTCAGTGGGCACTCACCAGTAAGAAGTGACTGAGCCAAAGGAATGTTCAGTCCACCAAGTAATCCAGTGGGAAGGTAGACCCAGTCTGCGAGTTCCATTATGGGCACTTGGTGTACTAACCTTGTCTATCTTGACCAGCAACAGAGACTATGAAAGTTTCCGTGCCATGGGCCAACAACACAAACTAGTTAGGTTTAGTTACAACTACTACAACTCCCAAGAAGGAGTTAGAGGTACTCTGCTGGTAGCTGCTACCATATTAGAGGTACTTTACTGTTAGTTGTTATAAGAGATACTCTGCTGGTAGCTGCTATGTGAGGTACTCTGCTGGTAGCTTCTATTTGAGGTGCTCTGCTGGTAGCTGCTATGTGAGGTGCTCTGCTGGTAGCTGCTATTAGAGGTACCCTACTTGAAGCTGGTATTAGAGGTACTCTGCTGGTAGCTGCTATTAGAGGTACCCTACTTGTAGCTGCTATTAGAGGTACCCTGCTGGCAGCTGCTATTAAAGGTACCCTGCTGTTAGCTGTTATTAGAGGTACTCTTCTTGTAGCTGTTATTAGAGGTACTCTTCTTGTAGCTGCTATTAGAGGTACCCTACTTGTAGCTGCTATTAGAGGTACCCTGCTGGTAGCTGCTATTAGAGGTACTCTGCTGCTAGCTGGTATTAGACATTATCTGCGGGTAGCTGCTATTAGGGGTACTCTGCTTGTAGCTGCTTCAAAAGTTGGCTTAATGGGCTACAGAGCCTGCATTTGAGAGACTGTTACAGAACCTGCAGTAAGGTGCTGCAGAGTTTTTAAAGACGACTATGAGTTGCTATGCCACTTGCCATTGACAGTTTATCACACGATCTGCTGTGTGCTACCAACGAGCCCATTCCAAGGCTAATGCAGAGACCCCTGTTGTAGACTATTACTGGGAAATTAATTAATTAAGCTTTGCTCTTGAGAACTTTTTCCTTGGATTGTACAATACAGACCCGGTGAGTCCCTGGGCGTTAGCTGCGCCTCCCTATACCACATGTTATGCACATGAAATATTAAGGCATGATTATGGTTGTAGCGGTTTCTTAAGTTTTTTTTTTTACAGTAAATCATCCTTCCCTGAATTTTCCTGAAGTTTAGAAGTTATGTTCTGCATGTGGCACTCACCACTATATTTTTGTCCTCTTACTGTACACCATACAGTATGCCATAGCCATGGGTTGAGGACTGTGACAGTTAGGTGACAGCCATTTTGAGTTCTCCGATTATTTATCTTGGCCAGGAAGAAAAAGTTGAAAATGCCATAACCTTACTCTCCCAAAGAAGCTAAAATAATTTCCTAGTGGGAAGATGCCTGTCCACTCTATAGGAAACTCCACTCAGACAGTTACTGGCCTAGACAGTGACCACCTGAGCCAGTAATTTGCTCAGGAGGCACCTATCGCAGGACTGGCACATCGGAGAAAGCAGTAGAGACTGGAAGTTGTCAGAATTTTTGCTTTATAAGTCTGATTAAAAAATAAATTGTTGCACTGACATATACCTTTAATATAGGCAGTTGTGCAAATCCAATTTATTCTTCTACTCTGGCTACATTAAAATAATCTTTCCTGGTCAGTGTATTTTGAATATATGATCTTATTAGGCCAAGCAAGCAAAGTAAAAACAAGCAATGCCATAGAATGACTTAAAGAATTTACCTGGTACTTCCTACTCCATAAAAAAGAGATAGTAAAAGTCATTACTTATGAGTATAGTTTGCCACAAGAGGGCTCTGTAAGAAAGCAATATCTCTCTCCATAATGTATATTGACTTCAATATACCTATTACCAATTGTATTTTCAGTTAGAACCTTCTAAATAATACGTAAAGGCAGAAATAATACATTTGGAATGATTTAACAGTATGTCATACCTCACCTTTGCACTACATGCAGAAATGAATGACAATGTGTTCTAGATTTACAGATATCACACAATCTGTTGCATGACTCTGAAATGGCTTTGTTGGCAAAATCTATGTCATTATTGGCCTGCAGATACGGAATGAGAAAGCCTTCACCGGGAAATAAAAGCAGAATATTAACCACTGGAAGGTACCTGCTTATCATTCATACAGTGCAGTCTAAAGAGGGTTATCATATCAATGTAGAGTGAATTCCTCTATAAAGTGGATGTCTCCGGAAAGGACCTATGAAGCTTAAGGCTGTTTGTAATTAGAATAAAACAAGGCCTACCTATCCTGAGTTCAGTTTGTAGAACTAATCCCATGAGAAAGAAAGAAGTCTAAGGTATGCTGTTTACTTTAGGAACTTATCTTAGTGAGTGTGCCTTGTTGTGGTACAGAGGGTGGGTCCACACAGATTGATCCAAATGTCAAACTTCTAAGAAGGAATTTCTAAGTATAGTAAACATAGTAGTAATGGAATTCAATGTAATAAAAAAATATATATGTTTGCACATATTATATTCCCCATAGAGTGTTATAGCCACAGTGATTTGGCACCTGCCCATTTATGTTATCTTGTTGGGAGGTGTAGCCTCTAAGTGTGGTACAGTTGTCACAGTTCAACAGAATTTATAACATGGCACAACCATACAGTGGGATCTTTATACTCAGGTCCCTCCATGTTGGGCAGGGCCAAGATGACCTCAATCCATGTTATTAACCCTGTTATTATACTCGGCCACAGCCCCCCCCCCCCCAATCTACTTGCTACTCATAGAGACGTACCAATAACCAGGGAACACATCACAAGCCACAGTGACCTTTACACCTTAACTTTTTACAGTTGCTGATGTGTAAATTCCTACACTAATAAAGAGTATAGTCCCAGGTTCAGTTCAAGTCTTTACAAAAAAAACCTTTTCAACTTTTTAAGGACTGTATGGGAATTCCACTTAAATGCAAAATACCAAGTATGTGATAACAACAAGTTAAAGAGATATTCTCTGTACACGAGAAGTCTTAGGTTGGGTTCAAATATAGTATCTTGGTCTGTATTTGGACAGTGGTCTACCCAAAAAGCAGGAGTGGTTCCAAGACATGTAGAAAGGGACAAAACCTTCCATTATAGTTTCTTTCTGTTTGTTCCACCCTGGGTTTTGGCAAAAAGGACTGACCAAAACACTATGTGAATGCAACCTTTATACTCATTCCTCTCTGCCCACTTCTCACAGTCCCTCAAGTCTCTTCTTTCTATTGTCCATCTTTTGGGGACTAATCAAATTGTCCTTGGTCCTAGGCCTAAGAGAGAAAGGTAAGTCTCCATTAATTCACTTTGTTAGGTAAAAAGCTTCGTTTTTTACTGAGCTGAAGGTAATCCGGATAAGGCTATGTTCACACAACGTTTCTTCAGCTCAGTTTAAAATGACGTCTGTCATTTTAAGTCTGAAATAATGGACGTCATTTAGCTGCCTGGCCTCCCCTAAGTGCAATGATGGCTGTTGGTACATTAATCTAGTTTGCTGTTACTAATAGGCCTTTAGGTGTAGCTTAATTGAAAACTCCATTGAATTTAATAGTAAAAATGGAGAAAGAAGGGTGACAAAAGAAAAACTGTGTGAACAACAAATAAAAAAAGTCCGCTGTTTGCAAAAGACGTCCAAAAATAATGATCATGAACATTATTTTGACATCCGCTGTAAAAACGTCCGTTGTTCAATACATTGTGTGCATTGGATGCCTGTCTTTCCATTGACTTCAATGCATTGCAATTGCACTCAGTTACTCACTGGCGGCAAAAACTAGCGCTATTTTAAATTGCAAAATCGGCCGCCTTTTCTCTATTTTTGACATTGTGTGAGCATAGCCTAAGGCTATGTTCACACATCGTTTTTTTTTGTAAAGAACCTAGGCTGATTACAATGGCCTCAGCGTCCGTTCTTTACTGCAGGGGCTGCATTGCATTGAAGTCAATGCAATGCCACCCGCTGTGTTTACATATCGTTATTCTAATGCCCGTTCTTTAAAACGGGCGTTAGAATAATGTGCCTGACAATTATTTCCGGGCGCTGTTTACTGAACGGCGTCCAGAAACAGCAGCAGTTCACAGAATGTAGTGTGCAGCTGCGGCCGTACATTGCATTGAAGTGAATGGCTAATTGATTTGTGGGCATGCCTGACGGTGCCCGCAAATCAATTGTGAAGGAAGAATGTTCCTGCAGACGATACAGAGGTATCGGCTGCAGGAACAGACTGAGTGCAGCCTGGCGGCCGTCTGTTTAACAGCGTCTGTTGCTATGCAACGGACGCTGATAAACAATGTGTGAACATAGCCTAAGATTGTGTTTAAACACTGGAAAAAGACTGATAACAGACAGCTAATGCAAAGCTGAACTGATTTCGTTTTGCCCTGGACTCTGTTGTTTCATGAGGAAGGCTGGGATTATTTAGTAAAATTTGTGTGGCTGCCCTTTTTTCTGAATGAGTGTGTGCCAGTTATGTAGGTGAACCAGCAGGCTCAGAATAAACACAATCATGGATTAAGATAAAAAGAAAAGTGTCAGTTCCCTATTTCCTTTTTGCAGGGAGGATGCTTCCCTTTCCATCTCCTCTCCCTCTGACTTTAATGTCTTGCGTGTTCTAAATGACACTCTAAGCACAAATTACAAACATGTTCAAAAGGGGCAACTAGCATGAAAAAACACAAAGGGAAACATATTTGCAGAAAGATTCCTTTACGGAGCCACACTATTCTCAAGTGGAGGATTCTGCCTTTTGGACGTGTTACTTGGAATGTGCGAGACTAGGGCACATGACAAAAGCCCTGCACATCTAAAAGAGCCTAAACAAATATTCAGATAAAAACCCTTTAGAAATGAGCTATTGAAATGTATATGAATATACTTTATGGGAAAGTTGGAATGGGATTTTAGTCCCAAAGTGATCTTAGGCTTCAGCTGACAAACTCACTTTGTGCTACTCTGCAAACAAGGCTTGACAACCATCTTCTCCCCCGCACACATATTACTTTGAACAATTATAGTTTGGCTAAAATAAACAGTATACTGCCTACACTAAGCACACACAACAAGGATGCTGTTAGGCTACTGTTTTCTTAGCATTGATTTCTTTAAAAAAAAAAAAAAAACATTGCTGGCATTAGAATCAGTCATGAATTGCCACAGCTTATTATCCATTGTGGGGCCATAGCTATGCAAATACTAATGATTCTATTATCTTGTTTAGCTGAAATAACCAAAGGCGAGCTATACAATATTGTACAATGAGGGCATAGTGAGTCTAAATTTATTGCCAGAAGCAATTGGAGACAAAATGTCTTGTCTGAATAACAAAGAAACTTTAGGAGTGTTTTTTTTTTCTTTTTACTAGGGTGCTTGCGCACATTTCCATATTGGATCAAAAGGAAACATTATGCAGCACTATATGTAGGGTTTGCCCAATAGCAGCACAGCATGGGTCACTTCAATGTTTACTTGCATACAAATTAGTAGGTTAAAAGGACGAAGCTGTATAATTCACGCTGTAGCCTGCTATGTTACATCTAAGACCACATGGGAAATGCAAATATGTCATTTTTGGCCTTTCTGGGAACTACATTTATCTAATTTCAATCTATTTCTCCATCTGTCTCATTGTCTCCTATCTATTTAGAAAGAAGATGGGCTGTCCATAACGGTATTTTCACACTGAGTAATATGGGCGGAACTCCACAGCGAATCCTATCTGCCTCAGTGTGACACTGTTTCTCTATGGAATGGCTTGCGCACCTACGCTTCCATCGCTCTCCTCTCAAAGAATTGACATGTCAATTCTTAGAACAGAGAGCAGCAGCAGGGGAGGTGCGCGAGACACTGAGGCAGATTAAATTTGGCCTATATTACTCAGTGTAAACATACCCTAATACCCTTAGCCTGGTTCCTATATTAGCCTGGTGGACTATATTTTTCTCTCTTCAATGCCTTATATGTAAACTCTGAGGTCAATCCCAATCCCAAGTACAGATGGATATTTTAACCCTAAGAGGAGCGGGCCAATTTAAATTTTTGCATTTTCGTTTTTTCCTCCTTGTGCTTAAAAGGCCATAGCAGTTGCATTTTTTCACCTAGAAACCCAAATGAGCCCTTATTTTTTGCGCCACTAATTGTACTTTGCAATAACAGGCTGAAATTCATAACGTACACTGCGAAACCAGAAAAAATTCAAAGTGTGGTGAAATTGAAAAAAAAATAAAATACAACGCATTTCTTTTAATTTTTTTTTTTTTTTTCGTTTTTACGCCGTTTGCCCGGTAATGTATGCTTACAGCGGGGGAACCGGACGGGAGCAGAAGGGGTTAAGGGCGGTAGAATTACATACTCGCTGCGGTCGTTTAGGCGGCAGCGAGTATATAGTGTGTGGGAACTGCCAGGACCTGCTGGACTTGCAGCGAGAATCTCGCTGCGAGTCCGTTCGTGTGAATATACCCTTAAGGTACTATGGAGTGCTGACTGGTTGCCATTTTTTTTATTTATTTATTTATTCCCCTCAGTGTTTTGTAGGTTGAGTCCTTGAGCAAAAGTCTAGATGCATTTCTTGAGTAATGTGTGCTAGTTTTCTGAAGATGAAATGGAGATCCAGGGATTTATCCTGATAATATTATTAATATTTGCCATTTTTAGATTTGGAAAGGAATATTGGGCAAATGGTATCCGTTTCAGAGCTGTCTTAAAAGATAATAACTTTCCAGTTAGGACCCATTTCTTAGATTTGCGAGATTAGATTGTGCTTTGAAAACCCATAGGTACCACATAAGTAGATATACCTAAAGAATGGCACACATAAATACAGCTGCATTTGTAAATACATCTGTGTATTCTAATTCCACATTATTTGGGCAGACTAAACGACTTCTTTAAAAGGCTGATCTGATTTCAGGCTTGAGAGCCACCTTAAGTTCTTAGCTTGACAGTCAAGAAGGGAAGACGTCTAAGAGCTGTTGGATTGAGTAGCTAACTTGGAACTGAGCCAGTATTACAAGTTCAGTGATACCCATCTATCACTAAGAAGCCAAAGAATCCATACCAAGAACCGGACAAGTATGGCCACCCGCTGATAGTACTCATGTAGGAAATCTAACTTCTTAGAATATATCTTCATTCTAAAATGTACTATAATTATTATTATGATGTCCATTGGGCCTATCTTCACCTGGAAATTGGGGTGTGACATTGTATCAAGCGTCAACTTCCTAAGAGAAGGCTCCCAGGGTCCGGTGTGGGGCTGGGTTCCTTGTAACAAACCATTATCATGTTCTATATATAAAGACGCAAGGTCAAAAAAATCTATTGTTCCCTGTCACTTCTCTTGACAGTCCGGATGATTGTCAGAGTTATAAGGTTTATTTTTTTTCTGCCTTAAAAGTTTAAAATAGATTTGTCCCATGTCTAGAAAATTGTTATTTTAAGTAATTTGTCTTACTGGCTGTGTACAGCTTTACAAAAAAACATGCCTGAGGTATTCTGACCATTTAAAATAAAAATGTTAAAAATAAAAATATCAAGAGCAATTTGCAAATTGAACAAATCTTCAACAATGATCTTTAAAATATATAGACTGTACTATAAGTTTTTGGAAATTGTCAAGGATCTTCCTATTCACCCTTGATGCATTTAGATGCATGGACTAAAAGAAATCTGATAATGTCTATTTGCTGTAAATAAAATCTAGGCGATACCAGATGTTTTATTTGAATAAAACTACTATGTCTTACTGGAATGTCCACTAAGTAGCAGGAAAAAGCTAGTTATCTTTATAATAATTTACATCAATATCAAAAATTCACATGATGGGAGAGACAGGACTTTATTGGCTAAAAACGTTTAAAGATAATAGCGCAAGAAGAAGTTGTTGAACCTGAGTAATTGCAGAGATTTCCTTCTGTTAACATCCAGGGAAATCACCAGAGGCAACATGAATACGTCAATCCTTCCTTTGAGAATAATCATTGACCGTGGTCCGATGTTCAGTAGCAGCTGCCATTTAACAGACCATAGAATATTTTTTGTCTAAGTAAAGAGTTAGGTCATAACTAAGAGTCCATGTACATTTATATATAATTAGAAAATATCTATAATTACTGCAGGGTAAATTGCTCCCATGTGACTAAGCAGATACAACTCCAGAAACTAGATATATTCCGAAGAAATGGTCTGCTGTAAATTCTTGGAAAACACCATTGCCGGAAACCAGAAAAAGACTGTATCCAAAAGACATGGTCCAGAGGCCTTTTTTTGTAGTATAATGCAAAAAATTAGCTAATTGAGCAGTTCCATACACACTGATCAGACATAACATTAAGGAAAACTATCAGTCGAGGAACACCCCCAGAGCTCCTAACGCACTAGTTTACATATTTAGATTTGTTGAATGTTAATCAAAACAGTGGGACCAACTAAGGAAGATGTAGATGTCCAAGTGTATGTCCATCTTACCTGGGAAAAAGATGGAATCAGGATGGGCTATAGGAAGAAGGGAAGGCAATATTCATCTGGAAAACTGTGGTTCCATGTATTCATGTAGATCTTACTTTAAAAACCTACTAGACCACCACCCCCAGCACCACCAAAATCCTCAGATCTCCATTTCCTATGCAACAATGTAAAGTACTTATAGTGCCAATGTAAAGTATACTTACAGTGCCACTAATCTCTATTGTAGCCAGTGCAGGCATGTGAAATCTTGGTCAGGAAAACCTAGTCACCTTTCAGTTGATAAAAGATAATATATTACCATTGAATCATTTCACTGCCTTAAAGTTATGATTCCAGCATATCCCAAGATGTTTACTGCTGGTATGCTGCACGTCCCCGCAGAGTATATTCTGTATTGCCTACAGTTCTAGTTTAGGAAAGGGTATATAGCAATAATGGAAGACTGCGCTCCCTAAGTGAATGCAATCTAGCTAATTCCAATGCTGAGACATTTTGGCCTAGCACCACTAGACTGCATCCATTTATTGAGAGGTGTCCTCACTTACACCCTTTCCTATATTACTAAAAAATAACAACATCCTATTTTTTAATTGAATACTTTCTTCAGCTGAAGACAGTGATGTAATAGAATTAGATGCAGTTTGGCAGGGACTCTTCTCACAGACTTTTATTGGTGTGTGTATATGGCGCCTAGTATGAACTGTCCAAATATAGCCCATATCCTGTCTACAGGCACATTGACAAGCTAATATCATAGCCATGCAGGGAATGGTAACCATCTATAGACAAATGCATCCTAATGTTCAAACCCCTCATTTCCCAGCAGAGTCATTCCTTATAGCCAGAAATATGACAGTCATCTCTGTACAGTACTTCTCAAATATGACCAAGAGAAGAGTTTGATGTGGCCATAGGCATAATCCCAGCAGCTGTCATTGTTTAATAAAAATCCATGCATGAAGTCAGGGGTACGGAGTCATTACCTTACTGCTGCATATTTGCTGGTCTATTTGAGGGACTCTGTTCCTCAACCACATAACAGGTGACTGTCACCAACAGTCAGTGCTAGGGACTATAATTAACAATATGTGGTTACTTCAGACACTATAAAAACTGGATCAAGACAAGCATCCTGTCCTTACATTCATGGGTTTATAAGCTGTCCTTTAGCAGAATACATTTAAAAAAATCTAATAAATTCATGCCAACATAACAGTGCACACATAGAAGCAAAGTATTCAGTGTAAATGCAGGGGGCGCTCTTACTATATAAATTTAAAAACAATTATTATGATTTTTTTGCTGTATTTACTTAAACCTTTTGTGCATTATGCATTTCCCCTTGAAATTGGAAGGTGAAATCCATATCCTGACTGCCCGTGGATACAACTTTATTATTCCCTATGAATATTTTACATCTTCTATAGAATACAGTACAGGCGACATCCGAACCCAGTGTGAAAGTAGACAACACAGTTATACATTATTGTGATAAATAGAAAATTTGCTTTACCCACTTTGATGTTGTTTATTCTAACGAAATAAAAGATTATAGTGCAATATAATGAAACATTTATATATGAAAGTGCAAGTACTGTATATGTATAAATGTATCCAAGTGGGATATTTATATCTATCTATCTATCTATCTATCTATCTATCTATCTATCTATCTATCTATCGCACTCTGGAATCAAGGACGCTTAAAAAATAAATAAATGCCCTATCATTCATCTATCTATCTATCTATCTATCTGTCTATCTGTCTGTCTGTCTGTCTATCTGTCTATCTGTCTATCTATCTTGTTTCTTATTTCATATCTATCATCTTGGGAAATAGAACCTCACGCTATAAACAATGTATTTACTCCTTACAAAACATCAATATTGCATTTTGCCACATACTTCACAATCGTATACAAAGATACAATAAACACTGTAAATTCCTAGCAATACAGACATTCCATCCCAACACAGCTAGCAGCAGCAGTATCTTCAATGAACAAGGCAAATCAAATGACGCATGAGCACCACAAGTTTTGTATTCTCTTCATGCATAGGAAAACATTTATCTGAAACCCGCGTACAGTCATTTCAAGAAATCTGTGCATTTAAATCGAGGCATTGTGCATGTCAATCTCAGCATGGACTGATAGCAGAAGGAAGGAAGGCTGAGTTTATTACTGACCAATAAAACCTATTAAGAAATCATTGGCAAATGCAACTGGAGGAGAATAGCAAATATTTTTTTGTATTATGTATGTAGAAAACAAATTAAAGTGGAGAAACAGGCTGGTAAATGCTGTGGTAGCTTAAAATGAATGCAGCGAGAATGCTCTCACACCACTGTCTTTACACTTGGTTTATATGGACTACTATATATATATCTCCAAGATATATAACCTATAATTTGTTTCATGCTGGACATATAAATAAACAAAATCTTCTAATGTCAAAGCTTTCTTATTTTGTGAAAGAACAAAAAAAAAAAAAAAAAAAGCAGGAAGCGGTACAAAATCATTGTATGATCACAGGACAGCAACAAAAGTAACTCTTAAACCAAAGCAAATTTTCCCATAAGAAATCATAGAAATGCAGACAATAAATAATTATTTATTATTCTGAATAACATGTAAAACAAATGAAACAAACATTCAGAAACAGCAGAATATGTGATATTATAAGTTACTGTACAGTAATGTGGGCACATACATGCAGCACACTCTGCCTGGGGAGAGAGGGGTTACAGCTATGGACAGATTACCTCCACAGTCCTGTCCTCTGATGCAAGCCCCAGCCTGAATTGGATCTGCTATGATTTGGAAGGTGAGGAAGACTTCCTGGGTCAGAGTACAGTGCTGTAGACCACCCTGTGCAGACCATGCCCCTCCCCACTCCCCCTCCCACCCAGTACAGGGAGCTCTTAATCCAAAGCAATGCTCTTAAACCAAGTCACAATTTTGAAAAACTGTGAGCTCTTAAATCAAAACGCTCTTAAACCAAGCTACTCTTAAACCAAGGTGCCACTGTATATATATATATATATATATATATATATATATATATATATACCTGTGCCTTGCATGACCTCCACAGTACGTTTGGTACATCCCCTCTCTACACCACTTCTGGATTGTGCTGGTGGCGTTTGGGTGGGAGGATGGTGCTAGGGGTGACTCTGCCCATATCCTCAGTTGTGATTGGCTCTATTGTGATTGGTAAGTGGTAAGCATGTATGTGATTTGGTGTGTAATTGGCTGGTGGACATTAAAATAGAGGGAATCGTCTGGTTACCATCACTCTTGGTAAAGCGTCCTGGTGAAATGCAGTGTTGGGTAAGTGGATTCATGGGGCCGCAGAATCTTATGTAATATTGGTTGCAGCTAAGTCATTTGTAGGCTGGGTTCACACTACATTTTTGCAATCTGTTTTTATCTCATAAAACAGATGAAAAAAAGTATGTATTTCTGTGTATCCGTTTTGATCTGTTCTTCCATTGACTTCCATTATAAAAAAAAAATGGATCAAAACGGATCCTTTTTTTTTAACTGACACAAAAATGAGATACTACATTTTTGTGTACGTTTAAAAAGAAACAAATCCGTATTGATCCATTTTTTTCTTTTTATTATCATGGAAGTCAATGGAAAAATGGATCAAAACAGATCCACGCAAATGCATAAGTTTTTCCATCCATAGTGTGAACCCAGCCATACTGGGATGTGTATTGTATCTTTATATAACCTCTTGTTACATGTTGGCACTGGCTTTAAAATTTTCTGTATTATTGTATACTGTATAACTAATATGGGACCTTTATGCTTATGATAATCCCCAGCAGACCATGTGTACACGTAGATTCACGTACATTTACCAATATAACTTTTTTTTTTTGTTACTGAATCAATATATGGCCTATTGGAAGCTAGTAAAGTCCATTATTACTGCATCACTGAAAGACTGCTTGTAAAAATTGCATATATTAATACCGTCCCAGATGAGCATATATAATAGGCAAATCGTTATATGCTACTATATCTATAATACTAGGTTAGCAAACACAGAGAAAGCAAAAGGAAGCATGACACAAATGGCTTAAATGCATGATATAAGTTTAGCATTTTATTTAAAATCAAAGGTATTTCACCAAGTTAGTAAGAAATTTAATTATATTGTGAATCTATCAGTCAGAATATCCTTAAATAGAATCTGTCAGGTATAATTCATGTTCCAAACTGCTGACACTCTTAGATGACTGTTAGGACAAGGAGACACATGTTACCTTTCATATATCCATCTGTGCTTTCAGGATGTAGAAAAATGATTTTATTCTCTGGCACAAAGAGTCAAAGAGGCTTTTCCAGGCTCCTGAATAGCTGCAATCTGGAATGACTCTCTCTCTCTCTCTCTCTTTGACTCTTTATACTGTAAACTAAAAGCACTTTTCTATGTTCTGGAAGCACAGACAGATATATGAAAGGTAAAATGTGTCACTCTGACAGCTGTTTTTTCTTTTTTTCCTTGAGGGAAAGGGGGTCCATTCTTAGGGGGTTCTGTGTGAAACCTGTCTAAAGGGGGTTATCCCACAGTACCCCAGAATAAGGGATAACTGATCACTGGGGATCTGATCACAGTTCTCACCAGTGTTTAGAATGAATAAAGAACAGGCCCTGCATGCAGCTATATGTTTGGGGCACAATTGTCCTCCATTCATGAGACCAGCCAAATATTCCCATTCCTGTGGGATAACTTTGCATATCTGGATATCACTTTAAACATTATTAAATTAATGCAGACAGTTGAATAAAAAAAAAAATAAAAAAATTTATATATATATATATATATATATATATATATATATATATATAAAAAATAAATTTTTACTGTGTGTGAACATAGCCTAAAGAGGTCAAACAAAATGTTTATTTCAATCATCCCAAATATCTTGGTCTTCTTCATAAGATGTATATTAACAGAATTGAAGGTTAAAAACTCTATTTTACATAAAAAGGCCTGATGTAACAATGAATCATAAAACAACAAAAGACAAAACCTTAGACGATTGTGTGATGGTAACAAGCAACAATGCATGCACAAGAGGTCAAATCATTGTACCGAGCAACACATGAATATCATTAAATCTCAATCATTTCTATAGAACCTGGACTTGATGAATATTAAAGCAGAGAGGTCAGGTCGCCAGAATATGACCCTGCTTACCACTGAGGTTTCACTCATGTCAAAGTTCAACTACAAACACAAACTGTGTATTAAGTGACACTCTTTTACTGGAAGCGTTTCCATGAGATTTAAAGGTCCCGCACGCCATGATCTGCTTGTAGGAGGAATAGGCTAAATATAAAATTGAGCGCTCCTTAAGTTATATGCACAGGTTAAGGTCACTTGTAAAGCTGACATCATATAGTCTACTTCAGATCCCTGTGTACACACTGCCTTCTAGTACTGCACATGGCTGTTAATATAGCAACTGTTCTTACTAACTGTGCTTGCAGGTAATAACAATGTTTATTTAATTAGTATTTGTCTACGCAGTTTGGAGATGGTATATGTTTTTAAGGTACAAATGATATACAGTATATATATATATATATATATATATATTGTCTATAACACCCACTTCCATACCTACAGTAAATGCCCCACATATCAATGCCCTACATTCAAATATTGTCCCCATTTGGTGCCTGAGGATTACATTTTAAGGCCATGTTCATACACAGTATGAGACTGGCCATTCCGTGACCCGGCCGGTACTGCAGTAGCGGTCGGATGATCTTTAGGACCGCAGAGTTCTGATGCAGGTGCATCCGTGCGCGCCCGCATCAGAACTTTCCCCTGCACACTATGGAGCGTGCAGCCGGAGCCCCTCGCTCCACAGTGTGCACTGACAGGGTTTTCTGTGTCCGCTATTCAATGAATAGCGGCCACAGAAAACTGACATGTCAGTTGTTTGCGACACCACTAGGGATCCAGGCCGGAGTGTATACTATGTGTATACACTTCGGACAGGATTTTATAGCGGCAACAGCATGTATATTTTTGTATTAATCACGGCCGTTGTTGCAATTGTCAACAACGCCTATAGTTACATGAAAATATACGTTGTGTGAACCTAAGAGAGTGTGCATTAAAAATGTTAGTATATCTAGTGCTTTATGTTGTATCTAGGATACTAGAAAATATATTAAGAAAAGATATTATATAGCAGTAAAAACAAAATAGTCAATAGTATTGATGTTCATTTCTGTTATGCCCATGCCTGTTCAAACCTTGGTGTGGTCTTCAGCTCATGGTATGCGGCCAAGACTGCACTCTTAGGGTTTTGTGTTTGTATTCTATTTTTATTTGCACTTCTCTCAACACTGAACACAGCTCTACTCTTCTGGTCACTTAACAGTTAACCTCTGTTTTGCCTAGGTGATTGAAATCTGGTTCTCCCACTCACCCTTGCTGTGTCTGTTTCTGTGTGTGTATATGTCTTGGGGGAGGATGATATTAAATTGCAATTGGATTGCATACACTCTTCACTGCTATGCCTTTTTATCAGTATTATCAGCGCTCTTCTCATAGAGTCCACCTAAGGCCTAGAGTCTCATAGAGTCTGCCTAAGGCAATAAATCTGTGTGACATTTTAAAGGGTTTTAAGTTAATAATGCCACTTTACCCTATCACAGATAGCCCTGGTAATGTAAGAACATCTGGTCCAGTTCTTAAGACCCCCAGGACACAACTTGTTCTGGCAAGGGAATTATCACTAATTGCTCATTTCTCCTACAGGAGCATCTACAGAGAAAATTTGGTATTAGATGTGGCCATTCAAATATTAGTCCCTCTGATCATCCAGTGGGCCAGTGCCACTTGCAATCCACAGTTTATGATCAGATGTGGGTAGTTTGAATGGCCATGAGCCTGGGGTCTCAGGCCTCAGGCGACTGTCCAAACTACCCACATTATGATCTGCAACTGAGGCACAGGTTTATGCTTTCAAACATTGCAAGTGCCCATTCATAGAAGAGAGAACCCCCATGAGCAGCTTAGATTTAATACATAAAAAAAAAAAAAAATCAAGTGCTCAGCTACTGTCATTACTTTGCTGTAATGTATAGGCTTGAGATGAATATGCATTTTGGATATTAATTGTGAGCACATATAATATAACGATAGCGGTCCTTACCAGGTGGACACAGACATTTAACACTCGTCTCTCTTACTTCTCGAAGTCTTGGCAGATGAGATTTCACTTTCTGTAAGGAGGGAATAAAAATATGTTTAGGATTTATTAGGTTTATTTAGGCTTTATTAACTGAGGCATTAAGAGAACACGACTCATTTACTGATGTGACCAATATTAGGTTAACACATCTGGGAGAAGAATGGAAAGCAGAGTAGAACTAGAATCATGTAGGATTCTAGACACACATGTTGGCAGTTAATCAGATCCATGGTTCTTGTAAGTGTAATTCCTTTCAGAATTTCATGTAAGGTTTCGTTTCCATCATCTTGACCAGGATTTAATATGTTAAATTAGATTTTCCTGTCTCTGAGCACCTGCTGATAAACATATTGAACTAAACAGACTTTTCACCTCTGGATAGAGCAGGATACAGTTTCTTGTATGACTGTGAGCCAGGCATAGTGTGGGCAGGTGCAGTGCTCCTCTCTTCCTTTTGCCAATGTACCTCAAGATACTATGCAGCCTCTCTATTTCAGTCCTGGGATGATATGAAAATGTGAAGTAATCTTTTTTATATACTGTAATTTTATATTATACAGCTGGACCTTATGGAGAACGTACTACAGTATGTGTGCATGCATATCTGGGGAAATTTAAAGTTTCTCAAGGAACAGGAACCTAGTATAAATCCAGGCTAAGACTTAGGTATAGGCAGGGGCGGATTAACTTTACCATAGGCCCCGGGCTGTTCACCTAGCCTGGGCCCCCCCACCCCACTGTAACTATGGCAGCACTAGCCTGGCGTTCATAGTACAGGACAGATAATGTCATGATGTCCTGATTTGTGCAAAATTGCCATAAAAAAACTGTGATTTTTTGCAAATCATGGCGGAAGTGTAGCCAGGAGACAGTACACCGCTGAAGGTGTAAGTCTTTTTGGGTGGTCACGGGCCCCCCAGGAGCTCAGGGCCCCGGGCTGCCGCCCGGAACGCCCCTGTTATAATCCGCTACTGGGTATAGGCTATGTTTAAACACAGTTTTTTTAGGTGAAAATACTGATACTGTACTGATACTGTAAATAATGATGATTAGTTATGATCATAATTATCAAAATACAACTGTATGTTTGCCTGCAAAAACGGTTTGTGAACAAAGCCATAAGGTTACACTTGGTAGATCTGTATTCTGTAGCAAAGATTTTTGAGACTCTCATTGATGCAAATGGGGCTTCTAGAAATAGACTATGGGAGACATTTATCAAGGGGTTCGCACCTAATTTTTGGTAAATAATTGCATTTTTCACCCATTTTTGGTCTAAGTTCTATTTATGAACCAGCATTCGACAGGTGAATATTTTTAGATGCAACTTTTTTTTAATCTGCCTGTTTTAAGTATTTACCCAAAAGTTCGCATAATCCAGGATTATCGCCCAATTTATCATTTGCGACTTTTAAAAAAGTCACATAAACAGGCGCAAGCTTATGTCTGGTCAGAACCAGGTGAATAAAACTGTGCAATTTTTTCATAGTTGCGCCTTTTTATTTAGATGCATTTACTATGGCAGTGCTACATTTTAATGAATCAGTCACAAGATATTAGAACAAAATACAAATCCCCATTAGAATAGTTGCACTTATTAGACTCCTTAGTAAATGTCCCTCTATGTTCCCACCCAGTATTTTTGGTCAGTATTTTGCAACCAAAACCAGGAGTGGATAGAAAACACAGAAAGGCTATGTTCCCACACTGTTGAAATTAAGTGGACGGCTGCCATCTAATGGCAAATAATTACTGTTATTTTGAATCAATGTCCGTCCACTAAATTTAAACAGCGTGTGAACATAGAGGGAGATTTATCAAAGAGTGTAAAATTTAGACTGGTGCAAACTGCCCACAGCAACCAATCACAGCTCAGCTTCCAGCTCTGGTGAAAGGAAAGAGGAGCTGTGATTGGTTGCTGTGGCCAGTTTGCACCAGTTTAAATTTTACACCCTTTGATAAATCTCCTCCATAGCCTTTCTGTGTTTTCAATCCACTCCTGATTTTGGTTAAAAATACTGACTAAAATACTGAGCAAAAATACTGTGTGGGAACATAGCCAAACTGTGCAAATCTTTCCATTATAGTTTTTTTCTCTACCGATTCCGTTCTTGATTTTAGCTACAAATACTGACCAAAATACTGAACATAGCCAAAGCCTGCAACCATACAACGTCGTCAAGACAGCTGTCAAACTGTCAAAAAAAGATGTTGTGTGGTCATGGTCAACCTTTGCAAATATTTCTATTATAATTTTGCCCTGTCAGTACAAGATCTGATTTTTGTTTAAAAAATACTGACTGAAAGACAGATGGGTCTTAAAATAATGATGTGTGAACACTATGGGCGGCATTGCATTGACTTCAATGCAATGCTGCCCCTGCAGTAAAGAACGGACCCTGATTCCATTGCAATCAACATCCGTTCTTTACTGAAAAAGAACATTGTGTGAACATAGCCATATGGAAAAGGAAAGCAATCTCTGGG